>NC_026002.2:30052684-30217229 GCF_000442705.2 Elaeis guineensis
TGAACTAGCCATTTTATTGATACCCTGCCACGAGCTTGAAACGTGGTTGTGGTAGTTCAAAGTTGAACATCTGTGATCTTTTGGACTCGCTACTTTATTGATGCTCCGTCACAGACTTGAAATATGGTTGTAGTAATCCATAGGACTAGCCACTTATTACCCTACCACGGATTGTTATGGTAGTTTATAGGACTAGCCACTTATTGATGCCTTACCACGAGCTGGAAACATGGTTATGGCAGTCCAGAAAAGAGTACCTAAATATGATCGGATCCAATGTATGTTGTCTCGAGATAATTATATGATACGATTTATTGCGCATAAAGACATGTTTGCTAATGCATGTTTTATTATTATGGTATCCTGTGGCATGAGATTTATATGAGTATTAACCATTGATAATTTCTTATTTATCATTATTATATCAATGTTAGTCTATGAAAATTCTTATTGGACTGTAAAGCTCACAAATCCTTCTTTTCTTTCTTTGTTCGGAGTTATAGGATGCATATACTTGGCCATGGTTGGGATCACGGTTGAAAGGATTGAATAGATAGAGTTACATCAATACCACTCGGATGGCTGAGTTTTATAAATTGTACAGGTTATGTTATTTGTTATTATAGAATATTTTATTATGAATTGATATCATTTGTGTTCACAAAAAATTGAGGTTGTAACAGAATCTAAGGCCTTGCAAATTCTGTAGGGCCTCGCTTTAGGATTTATGCGGCCGTGTCACATGATCCATCTAGGTGCTGGTTCAAAGCATGTCACTGGCAGTGCCCATCAGAGGGCCACAGAGGCCCTCAAAGAGCCGCTAACGCCTCTCGGGCTCCACGGTCCTTCGCAAGAGGAAATGAGAGCAGATAGACATAGAGAGAGGGGGCAAGGGAGAAGAGAAGGGGAAGGTGGCAAGGAGGCTGCCGAATAACCTAAATCTACCCCTCAATCACTACAGGTTCAAAATAGGCACAACCCAAATCCAACCCATGGTCACCACAAGTTCGAAATAGATGCCCCTGTTCCGAAACCGCAACAACCGCAGGGCAGATTTGGGCTGTCAGGCAACCACCTAGCCATCCTCTACCAGCCCCTCCACCGCCGCCTTTTCCTCCCTCCTCTTCTCTCCCTTCCCTCTCTGTCTCTCTATCTCTTTCTTTTCGCATTTTGCGGAGGGCTGTAGAGCCTCGGAAGCCTTGGCAGGCTACCGTCGGCCTTTCCTTCTCCTTCGTTCCCCTCCTCTCTCTTTCTCTCTTTCCTTCTTCCTTACTCCATTTTCGCCGATGTTCCGAATCAAACGCTCGAACCACACCAATTAGCCGTCAGTATGGTTCGGCACCACTCTGAACCATCTGATTCCGAGCAGTTCAGCAAACCATGCCACTGCCACTATTGAGGCGGTGGGTCTTGTCCCAATCCAACACAGCACGAGGAAGAGAAGGAAAGAGAAGAAAGAGAGAGAGAGAAAGGGTAGGAAAAGGAGAGGGAGAAAATGACTTCGCCGATGCGTCCATAATAAAAAAGAAATAGGGACCGAAGCCCCTGTTTTGTTCGACTTTGATCGAATAGAGGCACACAACCTCCGCAACGCCTCCAACAACCTCCGAAGGCTGTTTCCACCTCTCCCTTTCCTTCCATCCCCTTCCCTCTCTCTCTTTTCCTTTCTTTCCTTCTCCCTCTCCCGCTCTCTGTTGTATCTGTTCGACCCCAGCACGGAATGGTACAACGGCATACCGAACTATACCACCAGCCCACCAGCCCGGGATCCAATACTGGAACAGCAAACCTTACTTCTGCATCTATATCTCCTGATCTTCTAAAATATAACAGCTTTACAGTGAACTTCTTGGCCATATTAAAGTCTCAAGTAGATTGTCAAATGAAGCAGCAATGCTTCCAAAAAAAGGTAATCAGAAAATATATCTTATAAGCATGATGGAAAAAAGCAAATATCAGGAAAACAGCTGAAAGTCTGTCAGGCCATTATGCTGAAACCTTGAAAGTTACCTCCAGATCGCTTCTTTTTTAATAATGACAGGCATCCTGAGGCTGTTGGACCTGACTGATACTGCAATAGATCAGGATACTGGTCATCGGAACTTTTCGACATGAGTCGAAATTTTCCCCGGCCACGCTTTTGAGTCTTGCGAGATGTTCTTGACACATCATTGCTTTCACGACCGCTGTCACTCCCTTCCTGTCAGTTGATAGTTCCTTGCTTCAGATAACAGCCAAGTTGTCCAACCAAACAGTAACAGGATCAAAATTAAGGTTGACTGTGTAAGATTTCAGAAGCATAGCCATAAGATATTCAGAACATATTGCAGCACTAAAAGAACCAATTCAGTTGTAGCATAGAATATATCTTATAAGTCTAGCAATACCATGGTTGTCCAGTTAAACAGCCACAAACATTAGATATCTTGAAAATCATAATAAGAAACAACCATACAATAAGCAATAATATCTTATAAAAGTTCATTCAGTGCATCCAGAAAACAAGAACATACTGATAGTATGACCATATATCACATTAGAGTATCCAACCTACAGATTTCTTTTCTTTTTTTATAATAATATATACTAATACAATGTTAACTTTGCAAAAGTTATATCCCTAAATAACTAAAGATTTATCATTGGGAGGTGAAATAATTGTCAATAACCATGGCAGACATCTTTGCAATCCAACTCAATATGCTTAATTGTGAATGATACGGAGGTTCTTGAAAACTCAAATTGCTCTCCAGGTTATGGGACAGTGCATGTTAAAAAGAATTTACAGACCGTAGAATAAAGGACATAGGGTGGTCACTTTAATGTAAACACTTATTTATTGTTAGAAGTCCATTTCAAGTTGTGTACCAACAAGAAAATGATTTTTAAAGGCTAAGCACCATAACTGTGCTTCCTCTATGAGGTAATGGTTCCGACAACTAGTTCTTATGCAGCAATGAGAAGTTTTAAGTGGAAGATTTCCACCTATCACATAGTTTTAAGTATGAAATTTGGCAAATGAGGATCCATGAAACCAAACCAAACTAGTTGGAAAAAGGCTTGATGGTTATGGTTACAGTACGTAATTTACAGTACGTAATTTAAACTATCATCCATAATTTAAACTCAGCTTCTTAAATTACTGGCATAGTGCAAAACCCAGGAATTTTGACAGTGTTTGGTGGTGGGTATGGACTTTATAGTATCGATGGGCAGCAATGCTTAATAGTACAGGTGCTATGACAGATATAGGCATTTTTCTTTTTTAACATGTTTTGTGTTGTACAGACAAAACCACTTTTTTTTAATTTAAAATCCATATTATTTTGTCTATTGAAAATGTCAGTTAATCCATATCATTTTGTCTATTGAAAATGTCAGTTAATTTTAGTAATCTTTCCATCATCAATCCAGTTTATAATTCATCAAGTCCAATGACTTCATGAATTTTAAAAGCAAAAGCAACTTTGTACTACAAAAGGAGGTTTCCTTGTAAAAACCTCCAAGTCTGGTGGAGCTCTACTACATTCCTAATAGGAGAGAGTATGTAGGCACGATTGATATGGAATTTTAAATCCATATAAACAAGGAGACTACACTTTTATGTTGGAAAGTTGGACCAGGCACATCCTTTATGGTACCACGTACATGAAATATTTACACAGGTGCTTTACTCAAGGTTTCTAAGATAGTGATCTTTACATGATCAACTTCACTAATGTATAAAGTCACTCGCATGCATGCACAAGGTTCCAGATATAGTGATCTCTCCATGATCAAACTGATGCTTGCACACACGTGCGTGCACCCACCACACATATATATACATAAATACATGTTCATATGTGTGTGTGTATGGGTGTGAGTACACACACATGCTTGTATGTACACAAAAAAAAAAAAAAAAAAATATACAGCAATTGAGCACCAAATAAGCCTATATATTAACAGTAACATCAATATGAAACTCAATATCCAATCTCACCAGAATATTGTAGTGATCAGTCATCATTGCGATCAAGCCAGCTGCAGTAGCTGTTCCTTCTGGAAGGGATAAGTATGCCTGAAATTGCTTAGTGACTTCAGTTATATCCATGAAGAAAACACGCGACTTATGAGGTCCGCTGTTTCTCAAGACATCATCATAAAACTTAAAGAGTAAAACAACAAGAGTGTACTCTAAAATGGTTGTAGTAAAATTACAAAAAAAATTATCCCATACCTCTATTAGCCAAAGAAAAGAATGCTCAACCATTCAATAGGTCAAGTCATGACACATAGCCCAAGGTGATCACATAATGTTATCCACTGGAATACTGAAAAAAATTCTAAGCTGTTCTTATCTTATCTGAGACTCTCTGATTTACCCTGAAGTACCCATGTTGACACAACATGATGTGGGTGTAAATATTACACTAGGAACGAGACCACAAGAAAAAAACTCTTGGGCATCAGAAGGATCCAACACAGACACACTCCAACCAGCATATCCATCGCAACATGGTTCATCAAAACTTCAACCTTATCAGAAATAAATCAACTAAAAAAACTGATCTTGTTCTGGAATTTTTGAGGTTCAAAGTTGTTCAGAATACAACTTTGAGTCAAAGAATCAACAGTCAAGTGGTTAACCTCATTTGCTCATCATTAACCTTGAATCTGGTGCATCAAAAGCTGACTAGCAGCCATTGTCACAGTGGTCTGAAGTTCATAACTGAGACATATGAAGAATTTTCATTGCTTGCAGGATTACATAATCAAAAAACTTTTGACCTGTGCAACAGTTTAATCTGAATTTCAAGAATCACGGAAGCATCTTGAAGATAATGTTAGCAGGGTCGATGTCATCAAGCTGTTTGCGCAGATTGTCATCTTTAAAGGTAAGGTTTGATCCAACAATTATATGGCTTGTACTGGTATTTGAGAACATATAACAGTACATGTAGGGTAAATATTAAAGGTGAATGGTGACCAAACAAGAATGATACAACCAGCAAGAGAGTAACATAAAACTAGAGGACAATAGATAAGATATTCCATGCAAACTACATGATAGTGTTGGTAAATACCAAAAGATAGATTCACCAACAAGCCAAAGTGATTAACCTTATAGAATCATAAGATCACAAACACAGATTTAAGGAAAACTTAATTAAAAGAAAAAAAACAGTATCAAAGTGTTAAACCATATAATATTGCAGCATTTAAGATGCAACTTCTATCAAAAGGTATTTACTATTTTGTTTTGGTATTGATGTATGGATCATAAGATGCAACTTCTATCAAAAGGTATTTATTATTTTGTTTCCGTATTAGTGTATGGCTCATAATTTCTTCGTGCTCAGGATTATATTAGTTTGGAGAGAGGAAGTTACAGTAGTTTCGCAAAAATTTTAGGAAAGAGAATATTTGACAGATTGTTATTCATGATAGATGTATTTGAATTTATGTATGTCTATATGAAGAAGAATGTGAAGATCATGTAAATATAAAGGTTAATCTAAACTAAATTTATTAAAAAAATCCAAGAACAACATGCACAATCAAGCAAACAGAAATGAATGTGCAGGCACATTGCACCCTTCAAAATGTATGTGCATGTCTGTGTTTCTTTTCTGCATCCCTCCTTCATATTTATGATATGCAGGAGCTGATTAAATGGCTATAAGCCAGTAAATAGAATTACATACTTCAAAGTGCTTTGGCAGCTAACATTTATTTCAGAAGCAGAACATAATTATAGGATTAGAAAAAGGTTGCACAAATTCAAGAAATAAAATATCATATCGAGAAAATAGACTTTACCCTACTCATATTGTACAGAGCTTCCACCATTTCTGACGATCTATTACGTACTGCACCAGCCACCTGGCAACCCAGAAGAGGCAATACTTTTAGAAGATTATTAATACATGCAGAAGTTTTTGTAGCTTGAGAAAAATAAAAGGAACCCCCGGTTCAAGTCATCCATCCAACATAACATGCATTTTGACAGAAACCAAATAGCAACAAGTCATTTGTTCAATAATTACAGCATTGGTGTAAAACAACATATATCACAAAGAAACATTCTCAAAAACAAAGCAGGTTCAGAGAACAATATAGTCAAACCTTTCTCCAGTCCTTCCCATATTTTCGATAGGCTTCATAGAAACGCTCAAGCTCTTCTTTGCTCCATTGAGTACCTAACATGTCAGACAATTTCCTCTTCTGCACAGACATATTACCAGAAGTTTGAAAAAAATCATAACAAGCAATGTGCTGATTCAGAATGCAGGATATATCTGTACTACTGGTTCAGTTATATAGTGAAATATCAAAAACATTGTATATGCACACATCACTGTACTAAATAAAAAATAACTTAGCTGATATATCTAAAATATAAGAGCAAGAGTCTGGTAGACATCCATTTGATAGACTATTTATACAATGAGTAAATATAATACAGAGATAGACAGTAACTATAAAAATTTATCGAGTATAACATATAGGTATGATGCAGATCCAGGTTCTGAAGTATAAGGATCAATAATTAATCAAATAAGTGAATAAGAAGTCGTTTCCTATTCTCCTTTCAGCCTCTCTTCTTTCCTTCTCATATCTCTTGTTTCTCTAGACCTCTTCGCTCAATTTTGCTCATTTGAGCAATGAGAATAGTTGAAGAAATCATTTGGGAGATCGCAGATGCTACTGGTCTGAAATTTCATACCATTGACTTCAACATGCCATCTAAATTAAGGGAATAAATTCTAAAATTTAACTAGAGACAGAATCAGCACAGTAATAGGAGGGATAAACAAAAAGAAATAATCTCTTCATGGATGCTTTGCATATGTTGTCTACTATAAGGTACATTATTGCACCTTGTAGAACTTTAGTCTCCCATGTATGACAGGAGGGTTGCTAGGTAGTTAATCTTCTTACTGAAACAACTCTCAATTCCCCAACTAGTGACAGTTATATGCTGGGTTGCCCTTTTGCAATCTCTTTTTTAAATGAGCTTAATTCTACTCTTCATGAGACAAGATGGAGAGACTGTCCACTGTAGTATGTTCTTGTACCATCATCGTAATTAATGAATTTTGACCTCATTAATATTTCTGAATAAATAATGGAGTCTCTTTTTCTATATATCACAAAAATATATAATTTTTCACAGAATATAACAGTGCATACCATGATCTTTCTCCTTGAGGAAGAAGATCTACCCAACAATGGAGTCGCAAGATTGGAGGAAAAAAACAATAAAGAACTCTCACAGAACAATGAAGAATACAACTAGAAAGCTTATTCAATTCAAGATCTCTTTACAATCACTAGGCACACCAATCATAGTTGTAGGATCCCTTAAACCCTTCCAAAAATATGCCAACATTCATTTCTTGCAAGCGAGGAAAAAATAAGAATATTCATTTTGATATGCCTCTTGATAAGATCTATGAATCATCTTGCACCGGTTGATTGAATAAGATTCTGACTCATCTTGACGTCACTTGATTGGATAAAATTTCCATGATTATTTTCTAATCTATAGCAGCTTTTTAGAACTAACTCAGGCTCAAACCCCATGTCAAACCCTTTTATTCCTTTGGTCAGCCTGTGACATATATTGGTTCGAATACATATCAGCCAAGTCCATGCCATGTGCATCATATATTCATGGATCACATTATCAGTATAATACCAGGAATCCAACTATATATGATATATTAAAAGACCCCTCGTAGTATCACAAAAAAGAGAATGGTAAATCACATATTTTTCCCTTCCAAGGACAAAAAATTACTTCTATAACACTTCCAGATTAACACTCCTTCAAGTAAATTTTCAAAAAGAAAAAAATATATATATGAGGTCCAGATGCTTTAACTTCTATAGAAATGACAAAACAACAGATTGTCACAAATACAGGGAGACAAATGTATGTTAGAGAAAACAAAGAGTAACAAAACTCTAGCAGGATGTTTTTTATTTGCCTCCAGCTATCCTTTTAGTTCTTTTGGAACATGCAGAAATGAAAAATTTGCCTAGCTAATTTCAAATGGTAGTCATAGGAAAAAGGTCCATGTAATACAGAAAGAAAGAGACTCAAAGAAGGATGAATCACACCAAAACTAGAGCCCTTACTAAAAGAAACATGTGCCCATACAGCAGCGCTCTGCTGTAAATGTCAAGGAACGGATCACCAGTATGATTCACAGGGTTTGTGACAGATTTGAGTTTGTACTCCAGCAAAATCATTCCTATACTCCTGGACCGATTCAACCTACTATAGTAAAAGCATCAAATGTATCCCTCAAAAATCATGCCACGTCTAGATCCTGATCTTATTTATCTTATGACAAATTAATTTTTACAGATCATAAAATAACAAGTTTCAACAAGCAACGGTTAAAGGTTCATGCCAGTTCAGTTTTTTCAAGAGGGCCATCAGAACAGCAAAATTTTTGATGCACAGAATACCTCTGTCTTAGATGGTAAATATCTCAAATGTAAACCCAAATGCTCATATTACGTATTTTTCAGCAGAACCAACCATTTTCAGTCCATCCCAAATCTCCTTGGATGATTTCAAAAGCAGCCCAAACACTTACTTTATGTACTAATCAGCAGCAGCAGCATTCAGCGCATCCCAATTCCCTTGATGATTTCAAAAGCATACTACTGGAATTATCAAAGGCAACATTCTGCTCTATAGCCATGTCATAATCTAAGCATCTTCGCCAACATATTCTTCTCTTTGAAGAAATTTTAGTAGGAGTTAAGGTAAAAACATTCCTCCCTTTCATTTGATCAAAGAAAGATTTTAGTTGATCATTGCAACTAGTTTCCTTCAGACGCTTGTGAAGAATACATACAGTATCTGACATAACACAAAACCATATATGTATCATGTAAATCAGCAAACCACACCATTGTTTGCTGATCGGTGATTCCAGAACTTTAAAAGGTGATTTGTAAAGATACTGTAGAACAACCAAAAGATCCACCATGTGTTTGCAGGATGACCACACATAACCAAGGATGAGTTTTAGGGCAACAGGGGGAAATACCTACACATTTTTCATGGTTTCGAGCCATGAAAACACACCATTGAGCAGCCATATAATAGCAGCAACATCACAACAGGGCCGTCAACTAAGTTGTTAGCATCAAAGTTTTAAATTCCATGGCACGGAGCTGTCCCAAGTTTTCCATGGTATGGAACACGTCGCCGTCCCACCCCATCCTGACACTTAGGACAGAAGATGTCCTAAGACATCCCAATCGGGACGCTAGGATGCTAACAAGACAGCCTGTCTCAACACATGAGATGGTACCCCATCCCGATGTCCCACGAGATATCCCGAGACGTCCCGCTGGGACCTAAATCCCTGGTTAGCATTATGAAGGTATCCTAACTTGAACAATTAAGTCTAGACAATCATTGAGTTCATAAAATGAACAGAATTAACAGCACATAGAAACCTAGCATCCAAGAAATCTTGTATATTCTGATAGCAGTGAAGATTAGTTCTGTAGATCAGTTCTGTAGATCCCTCATGCCAATAAACTCATCTGACAAGTAGACTGTCAGCACAAGAGTTCATAAATAAGATAGACAATCAGGGATCTTTTTATGGTATATTGAAGCGGTTGTCCAGTTTGCATCGTCTAATCATTTACATGGCAACAACGATATAATGAATGTAGCCGGCATAGAATCCATCCATCCATCCATCCATGAGCGAAAGATGAAAAATTGAGCCAACACCAATGGGTCACCTGACCAACAAAATAGATTTTGCGAGAGAAGAAACTATGAGGTTTGCCAAGGCCACATATACTTACTCGTGTTTTACTTTTGTTCACAACTGTTGCATCTTTATCCAGCCACTCATCATTCACTTTTGCGAAGCGCTTGTTCACATTTCTTGATTTCCTTGTTGAAGCCATTGAAACTTCTATGTCCTTCCTGTAAATCTCAATCAATCACAAAGGCCCAAGAGAAAAGAAGGGAACCACAAAAAAAAAATGTGGTGATGATTAAAAGTCCAGTATAGCCTCAGAAAAATATGTAATTCGGGTAAATATAAAGACAAGCTAGTTAATTAATTATTGCATTCTAACAGTTAGCACTATGCGTTGCCTCAAATTAATGACAATCATAAGAACAACCTTCGGAGAAGGCCAATCAAGCAATCATTGATAATTGAATAATAACAAAACTTGATCATCACCAAATGGACCAAGCTTTAAAAACTCGGTTTCTGTTTCAGTGCCAAGCCTGTGGAGTTCTGGTTTTGGCAGTTTTGGTAGTTCCTACAGTTTCTCTCCAATTTTCAGAGTTTGTCCCAAAAAAAAAAAAATGAAAATTTTGAAAAGTACAAGAAATATAAAAGCCAGAAAAGTTATTCCACAAATTTGAGAATATTTTGCATTACACAAATTCTTTATAGGTGTTATACTGGCAACTTTATGCCAAAGTTAACGTTGTACAGAAGTAAAATTCATTGAGCATACAAGTCATGGAATGCCATACCACCTGTACAGGATGCACCATACCATACTAGGTGAGAAGTAGTACAAAGCCCAAGTTCAGGTTGGTGCAAACCCCATACCGTCCCATACTGAGTGTATCCAGGCATACCAAGACATACCGAGTTGTGTTCCGAACCGTACCTAGGCGTATCAACCCGTGCCAAGGCAATATTTGAAACAACAAGTGGATATAGTAATCATAGTAACACATTCTATTTCATGATAACACATAGCAACCAATCAGGACAAGTTATGCCAATTATGTTTCAAAAGGAAAATGGAACTGGGCATAAAGATGAGTATCATAATGCCCAAGAACCTACTGTCTTTATCCAAAAATATAAAACAAAACAGTAATTTTAGAAAATTAATTTTGTAAATGAAACTAGACCTTATAGTCCCTTCCAATTGTTGCGCAAGTCAGCAAAGTCCCATGAGTTTATGTTGAATTACAATACTTTTCTTCCTTCAACCATTGGGTGCTCTGATTAGTCAAACCAGACTTTTATTCCAAGAAACTGTTAGATGCTCTGATTTCTAAAAATTACTCCAGAAATAAAAGTAATTTAGCATTATTCTGAACCACATTCCACTATGTTTAATCGATCACCTTTTCATAGCAAAAGTAAAGGGAAATTATTAGACTACAAACATATGATATTGAGAGTATAGTTTATTATTACAAATGATAAGAAAAAATATTGAAGATTGATGAACTTTTGAATTCAGGGTCATTTTCCCTTTTCCCCTAAGATGGTGTTGGTTCAGTCCCCTCCCATATTACCACCTATTTTTCAAATCAAAACTTCAAAATATTGAAGCTTCTACATCTATAATCACTGTTTTCCAGCAAAGCAATATGGACTACTCAATTCTTAAGGATATCTGAATGGAAATATTTTTATCAAGACCAGGTTCAACAGTCAAAAAAGGACAATTCCATAAAGGAGGCAGAGAATATCATAGATGATTTCGAGGTCAGAATAGAACAGCCAAGTTCTGATAAGTCTCAGCTGCAGATCAAAATGATGATCTAAATATCAAATTGGAAGCAGCCATTCTGCAGTTGATCTGAACGAAGGAATTGGAGCCGGAGAGAGAAGAGAATATAATGACCTCGAGACTAAGGCTAATACTAACACAAAAAAGAAGAAGAAGAAGAAGAAGAAGAAAAAGAAATTGAGCTGGAATAGCGGAGGCAAGAAGAATCCATGCCGGAGAAAAATAATGACAACCTGCACAACCAGGATACCAATCTGGGGAGAAGGCTGGCTTGAAGTTTCTTTGAGAATATTTGCTGCGGTAGGTAACAATTTCATGAAAATATCAGTTGGTTGAAACTTGGGACTGACTGCGATGACATTAAAAATTATATTCTAAGATTTTGATTTCTGCAAGAGAGATTAGCGCCTAGAAACATGTAACCTGCTTATGTTTCCGAGATAGTTCGGCAGAAGGATTTTGAATTATGGGACAAATTTTTAAAAGAAAAGCGAGAAAAACACCCACAGTCAGCTCTCTTGTTCATGAACAACCCAGCAGATAGAAAAATTCAAGTTCATAAATAGCTGCTCCACAAAAGTTTTAAAAACAAGGATACTCTAATAGAGAAAAAGATGCAAAATACTGACATTATTGTACAGCAAGGAATCAAAGATAAATGAAATAGTTTAACCATGGAGAAATTTGCAGGGGCTGCAGATTTCAGAGGTCTGGAAGTGTTAAAAAAGGAAAACGAAAAAGCAAAATAAGCAAACATCACAAATCCAACACGAGATCAGCCAGACAGAAGCAAAATCAAAGCAAATCTAGGTATATGTATACAGATCCAAGCATGAAACATGGAATCTGGCTTAAATGGGATTAGGGAAAGGGTGAGGGCTAGAGATCCGGCCAAATCATGGGCAATCTTCACGGATTCGAGCAGCATAAACTTGCCGGAGCCGAGATTCGAGTGGAAAAGGAAGGTGTAGCGGGAGATTGAGACGACAAAAAAAAAAGGGAAAAAATCTTTCGGGGGAGAGGGGCAGGCGAAGAGAAGAGGAGAGGAGAGGACTCACCGAGATCGGCGGCTTCGAGGCTCCTCCTAGAGGAAGGGTGGACAGTAGAATCCACGCCCGATGGTGTGCGGGAGCCGTCCGCCTTTTGGTGGAGAGGCTGTTTGTCCGTCGGGTGGACAATGGCTATTGCCCCGCTCTTTTTCTCGAGCGAACCGGGGAGGGGTGGGGAGGCGTTTAGACGTGAGCCCGATTGGCTGAGCTGGCGGTTTCTTTTTCTTTTTCGAATTTCTTTTAAAAATTTCGTTTCCTTCCAGCTTAGCTATCAGCCCCGCGAAAAGAATCCGTAAGCACCAGGCCCGCAAAGCCCGGCCGGGTTGGACCATGGGCCTGGACAGACAATCCATGATACAGGCCCGTTCCGGCCCGTTCCGGCCCGGCCGGGTTGGACCATGGGCCTGGACAGACAATCCATGATATAGGCCCGTTCCGGCCCGGCCCGAGCTTTATCCCTTCTACCATCCTCTAATGCCAATAATATTCATTGCTTCGAATGGGTTGTTACTAAATTTACTTTTTTTTAACGTACTGTTACTGATTAATTGCTACAAACCTGTTGTAACTGCAAAAAGATGATGATGTAAAAAAAAAATTGTCTATAAATCAGAGAGCAGAAGGTAGACTGCATGTGTAAGATAATAATTATACATTAGTAGTTTTTAGGATTGCTTGTCTCTCCCTCGTTACCACTCAAGACATCAGCAGCCATTGATGTTGCATATGCCTCTTTCTATGCTCAAACGATAATAGCAGCAACAACTACAACAATATGCTATTTTTTGTTGATAATCAAGATTTAATTTAGTTTGCAGGAGAAATTATTGATTAGAAGCGTCCTATTGGTTCGCAAAACGGTCAAAAGCAAAACCAACCGTCTTGTCATTAATGCCACCAACATCATGAAAGTAGCCAAAAATGATAGGGCACACACGGATGCATTGTTGTCAGTGCCAGTGATGACTTCTTTGCTCGAGTTCTTCACTATGTTGGCGAATGGATTGGAAAAAGGCATAAAGTTATATGATGTCTTCTCTTGTCCCTTGACAAGCTTGTTGTTAAGGTTGCTCAAGTTCACGATTCAAGGATAAGAACACTCATATACATTTTATTCGATAATATCATTCATCCTCCTATTATCTTTTTGTTTAGTGTTTTGGATTGTAAATATTACCTTTTTGTTTTCTTTAGGTGATGATGGATGGAGGGTTAAGCAAATAATCAAAATTTGAAGAAACTCACATAATCTGATCTAATAAACACTGATTTTAGTCAGTTAAAAGATATAAATCGGATGGAATCGAATCGAAGTTTATAAAAAATCGATTATTTACGGTCGGATTTGGTTCCTATATTTTAAATCGTATGAAATCAAATCCAACTGATGTAGTGTTTCACAAACTCACTTTTATTTTATGATGGTGCCATTTAGACTTAAATACTTCGTTCTGAAAAATATCACATTACCTATTTAGATTCATAAGAATATTAATATTGAATTGCTGATGGAAATACATCAATTTAAGATAATTTTAAAATAAAAATTTTCAGATGTAATTGCTTTGGATGAATAAATCTTCTCTTTTTCTATTTTATTTTGTATAGGTCCAAAAATAAGTTCAAAATTTATAACTTATAAGATTTAAAATTTTTTTGCATTAAATTAATTATTAAAAAAAATAAATAAGCTTAAATGAGTCAATATTGGACTTAAAATCAATATCGGATCAATATTGAAGTCCAAACCAACACAACCATCCGAACCCACTACAAATCATTCAATTCAGTTTCAAACGGTTTATATATGATAAACGATCGGTGGCGGATTGAATTTTTTTCAATCCGATTGGATTCGATCAGATGAATTTTTTTTTTCAATCCAATCAAACCTTATCTGTACTCAATCCTAGATGGATATATCCATTATTCATACATGGTTTGAGATTTTTATTCTCCATCGAAAAAGAAAAACATAAGTAGAATATCTTGGAATGTGTGACCATATATGATACAAAAACTTTTTATCATATGACACGTTAGAGTCTAATTGAGTCATTCATAAGCATCATGTCAATCACCATGCAGCCATTGAAGGTTCAAAAATATCAACGTATATTGAATTATGTTTTTGCTTTTCAATATCATGTACTTTCCTTTTTTTCTTTCAATGTGTTTCTTGATCATGAGATTTTTTTTTTTTTTCAATTACATGCAATTTGAGGAGGGTTGGGTGTGAATGATCTTCCTCATGGTGGAAGGCATGATAAGACTGAAAGGGAGGTAAAATCTTACCGAAGTTAATCAAGACTCAAAGAAACTTGTTTATACAAAGATTCTAGTTGTAACCTCTTTATTTTATGAGTGTTCCAGCAAAACATTTGTAATTCCCTTTTAACTAGTGCAAATGTGAATTTAGGGTTATGGTTCTTTAGGTTTTAAGTATTTAAGTATTTGCTTGACATAAGCTATCAAACATGCACATTTTTTCTCATGCACAATATAAATAAAACAACTTGGACCAGCTTATCTTTATGAAAAAGCTAGTTGGAAACATTTGATCTTCAAGAATCTACTTGGAAGGGGATAACCAACGGTCATTAGGTAGTTTTCACGATAGAGTTGTAGACTGCATAAAAAGATATATCATGTACAATTAAAATCCTGAAAGCTTCTTATATAATTTTAAAAGGGGATTCATTGATAGTTATTGAGTGGCTGACTGGTTCAGCTTCTTTAGAATTCACCGGTCATCCCTTGACACAAGCTTGTTTATATATACATACAACTATTCAAAGTTTCATAATGAAATATATTTTTAGAGAACCTAATAGTGCTACCGATTAGACGACATCATATATCGCTGTCTGTATAAGATCTACTTTGTGGTTGATAATGTATAATTTTTTTTTGGTTCAATTGTTAGACATTTTATTTTCTGATTTCCATTGTTGTATTTATTCTAAGATGGCTTAATAAATATTAGTTCACCAACTAAAAAAAAATCCACTTGAAAACTTTATGAACTTCTTTATAGCAAATAAACAAGATACTTTATCGGGCAAAATTAATTATCCCATGAAAGATTCCATATAATTATATATCTTTTTAGTACATGATGATTTATATCAAAGTGTATAAATTGAGGCTATGGTTTTTTTGAAGTTGGACTACAAAAATATGAGAAAAGCTGAATAAGTCAAGACGAAGTTCTTTAAAGTTAGCAAAGCCCTTGCCACCCTAACATTGGATGCTTATGGGTATATGATGGATTCATCCACATTCAATTGGCATTTTAACCACATTCATGGATGAAATTGCATGCATATATATAGATTTAGAGATTAAAGTATGCATTAAAGACTTTCATTTTTGTTCCATCTATTAGAAATAAAGGGTAAAAAATAGCAAAATCTTGTTACTGAAATACTGCAAAACAATCTGATCACTGGCTTAACAAGATCTGACATGTGTGCTATGCACTGACCTTTAAAAAAATTACTATCATCCTCTTTTTAGTATGAGCTTCAGGCTTAGTTCTCATCCAAGATATGACGAACTCAATCTACTAGAGGTACTGCGACTCTAGTAGATCTTCGATGAACTCACGGTTGGTCAAAAGTTGTCCAAATAAGGAGATAGGAAAGAGAAAGAATATAATTGAGGGAGCAGAAGAGGAAATAACTCTTTATTCTTGAGCTACTTTTGACAAAAAAAGAAGTGGATGTTATGTCCAATGGGCTAGTTGAGGGCTCCTTTTATAGCATCCAAAAGTATAATTTCTATATGGATCCATTGAGATCCATTACCATCCAGTAATAAAATCAGTCCAATAACTCTCCTCTAACAGTCAAAAAAAAAAAAAAAAGATCAGAATTTTAATCATATAATTAAAGAAATCATCATAATCAAAGTACTTAATATATACTAAATATTTGAAAAGATCACAAATAGTCAAAAAATCTTCAAATTTTTATTCCATATATAAAAAAATACTCATAAGATTCAAAGATTTTTTAAAAACAAAAAAAATATAGGAATAAATTTTTATTTGGATAACTTATTAAATGTAATAAGCAAAGATACCTTTTGGACTTAAACCTTCACTTAATGACATCAAATTTTGCTTATAACAATCCTAAACTAGTCGAACCTTTGAACTTAGGATCTTTATATCACAAGCTCAACTTGAAGGGTACATTGCATAGACATTGTGCTAATTCAATCAGGGGTGCGCATTGCAGCCATGTGCTTATATTTTGGTTCCGTAAGTGCTCTAGAGAATTAGCCTAGCTTAATTGTCATAGATTGCAACCTCATAGTCACACTCATATAGACGAGTCACCAAAGATACCTACAACAACATACCCTGCCATATTATAGATTTGATCTTATTAAGAATTTAACTCAACCTCGATAGTTGCAGTAAGGAGCACCAACATCAATAGGGATAGGCTTGGAGAGATCTCGCCTCAAGTGCTCCTCCTGATTACTCAATTAACTTATTTTTATCCATGGAACTTATTCCATAGGATCTCTACTCATATAAGTTGGGTTGCCATCGAAGGTAATTTAATCTATAGGTTTAAGGCTCCATCCTCCTCAATGTATATATCACTAAAGTTCCAAAGAAGTCTTTATTGAAAGGATCCACAAGATTTTTTACAGACTTAATAAAATTGAGCGACACAATGTCATTTTTTTCATAATCTTTAATAATTTTAATCATAGTTTGTATGAATCTTGATGTTTTAGCATTGTGCCTTTTGCTATGTATCATCGTTATAGCTACTTGACTATCATAATGAATGGATATAGCCGATATTGATTTTTCTATCAGAGAAATATCTAATAATAAACTTTTTAATCATCCAGCTTCTTTAGTAACTTTCTCAAAAGCTACTAGCTTCGCTTCCATAGTTGAACGAGTTATCAATATCTGTTTGGTTGATTTTCAAATAACTGTAGCTCCACCCAAGATGAAGATATAACCATTCATTGCTTTAGTTTGACACTATTAGAAATCTAATTTGCATCATTGTATTCTTCTACGATAGTGGGATATTTAGTATAATGAAGACCATAATCAATGGTTTCCTTCAGATATTCGAGTACTTTGACAAGTACACTCCAATGAGTATGTTCAAGTCGATTGGTATATCTACCAAGTCTTTCTACTGCATATGATATATGGTTTAGAATTATTTGCTAGATATATCAAATAGGCAATTATTCGAACATATTTTAATAATAAAATTTCATCTTTTTCATTTTCTTCTCAAATTTATAGTAGGATCATAAGGGGTACTCCGAGGTTTGTAATTAAGATGACCAAATATTTTCATAAGTTTCTCAGTATAGTGTGATTGAGAGATCTCAAGATTATTTAAGGTTTTACTAATCTTGATCGCTGATATAATATTTATAACACCTAAGCCTTTTATGTTAAAGTGTTTAGATAAAAATTGTTTGGTTTCAACTACAATTTCAATGTCGAAACCAAATATTAGGATATCATCCACATACAAGCAAAGAATTACTATTTAGCTTTTATAAATTTTATAATACATATATTTATTTATTTCACTAACACTATAACCAAATATTATTATGATTTTATCAAATTTCTTATGCCATTGCTTAGAATCTTGTTCAATTTTATAAAGCGATCTAATTAGTTTACGTAATTTTTTTTTTTTGTCCATGAACTATAAATCTTTGAAGCTAATCTCTTTTTTTTCTAACTCATCGTTTAAGAAGGTGGTTTTAACATTCATCCAATATACATCAAGATTATATATGGATGCCAGTGCTAGAAGCACTCGAACAATGGTAATTCTAGCAATAAGGACATAGGTATCAATTAGTCTAAATCCATCTTTTTGTGCACACCCTTTAGCTATAAGTTTGGTCATATACTTATCTATCATGCCATCTAAATTTAATTTCTTTTTAAAAATCTATTTGCATCATATAGATTTATTTTCAGGAGGTAAGTCTATTAAAATCCAAATTTTTTTATTCTTAATTATTGAGTCTATTTTACTCTTTATGGATTTGAGCCAAAGTTTAGCATCTATAGAGGATAAAGCATCTTTATAGGTTAATGGATTATCTTCCACAAAGAAAGCGATGCAATCATCACCAAAGTTTTTTTAAATTTTACCTCTTTTAGTTCTTTTGGGTTTTATAGGATTGGATGGTAATTTATCTCTAGTGCTACTAGAGAGTGGGATAGATAAGTATCTAAATATTTAATTAATTTTATCTTTCAAAGAATAGATATTTTAAAAAATAGTGATTTCTCTAGATTCAATTATCATGTTATTATCAAATTCATTTTTTTGAATTTTATCATTAAAAATCTACAAGCTATACTATGTTGTGCATAGCCTATAAATGTACAATCAAGTATTTTAGATCCTAACATTCTCTTCTTAGTAGGTGGTACACCTACCTTTGCAAAGGACCTCCACATTCTAAGAAAGTTAAGGCTAGGCTTGCAACCTTTCCACATCTCATAAGGAGACTTATCAAAATTCTTATAAGAAACTTGATTCAAAATTTTATAAGCTATCAATAATGCCTCCTCTATAAATTGTTGGATAGGATAGATTTGGTCAATATGGCATTTACCATGTCAAGACGAGTCTGATTTTTTCTCTTCGTAATCCTGTTAGATTGAAGAGCATAAAGAGCGGTAGTTTCATGGATTGTAATCATATCTTTACAGAAGACATTGAACTCAATAAAAGTATATCATCCATTTTTATCAGATCTCAAGATTTTAATTTTTTTTTCTATTTGATTTTCTACCTCAGATTTATAAAGTTAAAATTTTTTCAAGGCTTCACATATTATTTTAATCAAATAGACATAACAATAATTTGAAAAATCATCTATAAAAGTAATAAAATATATTTTTCCATCTCTAGTCAAAATATCATTCATATCATATATATCACTACAGATTAATTCTAATATTGATGTATTTCTTAAAATATGTTTAAAAGATTTACGAATTTGTTTAGCTTGCTCATGAACTTTATATTTATTTAAAAAATTAATATTAAATTTTGAAATCAAATCTAAATTCATCATGCAATTTATGATATTTTTATTCATGACCTAATATATCATGCCAAATTTTATCATACATGACATTATAAGCAAAGGAAGAACCATTTTTACTCAATGAATTATATTAAATTTAAAGAGTTGATCTGGTACATAAGTCTTTCCAATAAATTTTTAACTCTTTAGGAGTATAGCTTTATTTGACTTAAAGATCAACTAGTAAACTAACTGGATCAATAATGACCCACTAAAAAGGTTCTTCTATACATCAGGCATATTTATATATTATACAGAGATAAGATTTTTTCATAAATAAATTTGAGATCCATCTTTCATTCTCCCGGTACTTTGGCAACCATATCATTGCCCATAATTGCGCTCATAAGTTCTATATCCGATAGGTCACAAAGAGAGCATTCAAAACTTATGTGCATGTTTGCACCTATATCAATCCACCAATCAGTGGAAGAAATAACCACATTAATTTTAGGATACAAGATTTTTACGAACCTATCATCGGCCTAGCTCGGACTGAATGTCACAATGTTGGCTTGAGTTTGTTGGGCGGTAGGTGCTTGGGTATAACCCTCACCTTATCCTTCGTGTGGCGGCACTATTTTGCAAAGTGTCATGATTTGCTATAGACATAACATATCCTTTTCTCCTTTTAGATCTTATGTCTAGGTGGATTTTGATTCTTCTTTTTATTTATATATTTATTTTATTTCTCGTAATATTGGTTTCAGCAACCATATCGTCTTTAAATATTTTTATATCTAGAGATCTATGTTTTTCTTGTAATTGAATAGATATCATTAGATCATCTAGACTCAGATCTTCTCTCTTGTGTTCGAGGGAGAGTTGAAAATTATTCCCTTAAGAGGAAGGCTTATCAATTATAACAGAAATTTATAGCCATTCATCCAGGTGGATTTCCTTAGCAATGATCTCTTGAGCGAGATTTTGTAGTTCATAAACTTGTTCAAGAATCAGATGGCTATCAACCATTTTATAATCAAAATAGCGATCAATAATATATTTTTCCAATCTTGCACCATCTTTACCATATTTTCTTTTTAAGGACTCACAAAGTTCTTTGGAGATCCTTGTATTGATGAAAAATTAGAAAGAAGATCAGACAAACAGCTTAGAATGCATCCATGATAGATGTAGTTGTCATAGAGAAACCTGATTCTGGTAAATAGGACCTTCTTCTATAACAGGAGTGTCCTCTATGACTACATAGTAGAGATCTAAGATAGTAAGCTAGTACAATATTCAGTTTGCTATAATTTAAAGAAATTGGCCATTAAATTTCTCAGATTTGAGAGAATTATTCTCAATATGAGCTATAGGATAAAAAGGAACCTTAAATTTTTTTAAAGAATGTTAGAAATAAAGGATTAAAAAAGGGGTAGAAGCTTGTTATTGGAGCACTATAAAATAGTTTGATCACTGGCTTGATAGAATTCGAGGCATATTAGGCACTGATATTTAGAGAAATTTTGATCATCCTCTTTTCAGCATGGACTTTTAGCTCGATTTTTTTTTTAGATATAATGGACCTGATTTACTAGAGGTGCTGTGACTCCGATAGATCCTCTGTAAACTCACGGTTGGTCAGAAGTCGTCTAAATAAAGAGAAAAAATAAGGAGAACACAGTTGAAATAGTAAAGGAGGAATAGATCATTATTCTTGAGCTACTTCAGATGAGAGAAGAAGAGGATGATATGTCCAATGGACTAGTTAGGGGCTTCTTTTTATAAGCATCCAAATGTGTAACCCCCAGATAGGTCCATTAAGATCCATTACCATCTAGTAATAAAATCAACCCAATTACTCTCCTTTGATGGTAAAAAAAAAAATCAAAATTTTAAACATATAATTAAAAAAATCGTAACAATTAAAATATTTAATATATATACTAAATATTTGAAACGATCATGGTCAAAAAAATCTATAATTTTTATTCCATATATAACACGAGCAATTGAATGAACTTCTGATCTCTAGTGATTTCTCATATTGACTAAGGACAACATGATAATATTATAGTCCCTATTGCACCTATCTATACAATACTAAGGAGGTGCACGGTACGTAGCACAACAGCTTCCATGACTAAATCCCAACAGCAACCATAAAGATGTTGAAAGAGGGAAGAAGAAAAAATATAAAAGAAAAGAAAAGACAATATGAAATGCAAAATATTTTGAAATGCATAAATGTTGGTGCAAAAATCTGCCTGCGCTGGAGAAGCTGGAGTCGGGGAAGCCGCGGTCGCCGCCGGGACCTGCAAAGGAAGTCTAAACCGGAGGTGGGGTTGCTCCGGCAAGACCCTCCGACGCTCCAGTCAGTTCTCTGCCTCAACAAGAATGGAGTGCTCGAACGGAGAATTTAGCAGAGTTTTGAGATAAGAAAATGAGCTTAGAGAATAACGTATCTGGGTCTCCCTTTTATAGGCGGAGGAGGCAACGGATTGATGGCGACATTTGTAACCGTCTGGTAGTGGGCCGCCCATGGTCAGGAGAATTTATTGCGAAGGGTAGTGGAGTAGACTCGTGGCTATTGTCATAGCCCGCCACGTAGGGCCTGTTGCAGGTAGTGGAGCGGCGTCCGTTGCCGCTAGTTGTCAGCGAGTAGTGGAGTCGTGCAGCACCTGCCGCAGGGAGAGGAGCAGAATCGTGACCGTTGACACAGCCTGTCAGAGAGTAATGGGCCCACCGCAGGGGGTGTGGAGCCGCGCGGAATCCGCTACAGGAAGTGGAACAGAATCATGGTTGTTATTGTGATCTGCCAGGGGGCGCGGATCTGTTGGTCGGAGTCCGGCCTCTGTAGAAGTCCGGAAGGGGTCCTACCTTCGGTTGGGGTCGTGGGTGGAGTCCGGCTCCCGTAGGAGTCCGGACGGAGCTTACCTGCAGTGGATACTGAGAGCAGAGCCTGGCTCCCGTAGGAGTCCGGGCGGAGTCCTCTGCAATCAAAGTTAAAGATAAAGTCCGGCTCCCGTAGGAGTCCGGACGGAGCTTACCAGCAGTTGATACTGAGAGCGGAGCCTGGCTCCCGTAGGAGTCCGGGCGGAGCTGTGCTGCAGCTGATGTCGGAGGCGGAGTCTGGCTCCCGTAGGAGTCCGAGCGGAGCTCATCAGCAGTTGATGCTGGAGGCGGAGTCCGGCTCCCGTAGGAGCCCGGTCGGAGCTTATCAGCAGTTGATGCTGGAGGCGGAGTCCAGCTCCCGTAGGAGCCCGGACGGAGCTTATCAGCAGTTGATGCTGGAGGCGGAGTCCGGGCGGGGCTGTGCTGCAGCTGATGTCGGAGGCGGAGTCTGGCTCTCGTAGGAGTCCGGGCGGAGCCGTGCTGCAGTTGATGTCGGAGGCGGAGTCCGGGCGGGGCTGTGCTGCAGCTGATGTCGGAGGCAGAGTCCGGCTCCCGTAGGAGTCCGGGCGGAGCCGTGCTGCAGTTGATGTCGGAGGCGGAGTCCGGCTCCCGTAGGAGCCCGGGCGGAGCTTATCAGCAGTTGATGCTGGAGGCGAAGTCCGGCTCCCGTAGGAGCCCGGGCGAAGCTTACCAGCAGTTGATGCTGGAGGCGGAGTCCGGGCGGGGCTGTGCTGTAGCTGATGTCGGAGGTGGAGTCCGGCTCCCGTAGGAGTCCGGGCGGAGCCGTGCTGCAGTTGATGTCGGAGGCGGAGTCCGGCTCCCGTAGGAGCCCGGGCGGAGCTTATCAGCAGTTGATGCTGGAGGTGGAGTCCGGCTCCCGTAGGAGCCCGGGCGGAGCTTATCAGCAGTTGATGCTGGAGGCGGAGTCCGGCTCCCGTAGGAGCCCGGGCGGAGCTTATCAGCAGTTGATGCTGGAGGCGGAGTCCGGGCGGGGCTGTGCTGCAGCTGATGTCGGAGGCGGAGTCCGGCTCCCGTAGGAGTCCGGGCGGAGCCGTGCTGCAGTTGATGTCGGAGGCGGAGTCCGGCTCCCGTAGGAGCCCGGGCGGAGCTGTGCTGCAATTGATGCTGGAGGCGGAGTCCGGCTCCCGTAGGAGCCCGGGCGGAGCTTATCAGCAGTTGATGCTGGAGGCGGAGTCCGGGCGGGGCTGTGCTGCAGCTGATGTCGGAGGTGGAGTCCAGCTCCCATAGGAGTCCGGGCGGAGCCGTGCTGCAGTTGATGTCGGAGGCGGAGTCCGGCTCCCGTAGGAGCCCGGGCGGAGCTTATCAGCAGTTGATGCTGGAGGCGGAGTCCGGCTCCCGTAGGAGCCCGGGCGGAGCTTATCAGCAGTTGATGCTGGAGGCGGAGTCTGGCTCCCGTAGGAGCCCGGGCGGAGCTTATCAGCAGTTGATGCTGGAGGCGGAGTCCGGCTCCCGTAGGAGCCCGGTCGGAGCTTATCAGCAGGACTCCGCTCCCGTAGGAGCCTGGTCGGAGCTTATCAGCAGTTGATGCTGGAGGCGGAGTCCGGCTTCCGTAGGAGCCCGGGCGGAGCTTATCAGCAGTTGATGCTGGAGGCGGAGTCCGGGCGGGGCTGTGCTGCAGCTGATGTCGGAGGCGGAGTCCGGCTCCCGTAGGAGTCCGGGCGGAGCCGTGCTGCAGTTGATGTCGGAGGCGGAGTTCGGGTGGGGCTGTGCTGCAGCTGATGTCGGAGGCGGAGTCCGGCTCCCGTAGGAGTCCGGGCGGAGCCGTGCTGCAGTTGATGTCGGAGGCGGAGTCCGGCTCCCGTAGGAGCCCGGGCGGAGCTTATCAGCAGTTGATGCTGGAGGCGGAGTCCGGCTCCCGTAGGAGCCCAGGCGGAGCTTATCAGCAGTTGATGCTGGAGGCGGAGTCCGGGCGGGGCTGTGCTGCAGCTGATGTCGGAGGCGGAGTCCGGCTCCCGTAGGAGTCCGGGCGGAGCCGTACTGCAGTTGATGTCGGAGGCGGAGTCCGGCTCCCGTAGGAGCCCAGGCGGAGCTTATCAGCAGTTGATGCTGGAGGTGGAGTCCGGCTCCCGTAGGAGCCCGGGCGGAGCTTATCAGCAGTTGATGCTGGAGACGGAGTCCGGCTCCCGTAGGAGCCCGGGCGGAGCTTATCAGCAGTTGATGCTGGAGGCGGAGTCCGGGCGGGGCTGTGCTGCAGCTGATGTCGGAGGCGGAGTCCGGCTCCCGTAGGAGTCCGGGCGGAGCCGTGCTGCAGTTGATGTCGGAGGCGGAGTCCGGCTCCCGTAGGAGCCCGGGCGGAGCTGTGCTGCAGTTGATGCTGGAGGCGGAGTCCGGCTCCCGTAGGAGCCCGGGCGGAGCTTATCAGCAGTTGATGCTGGAGGCGGAGTCCGGACAGGGCTGTGCTGCAGCTGATGTCGGAGGCGGAGTCCGGCTCCCGTAGGAGTCTGGGCGGAGCCGTGCTGCAGTTGATGTCGGAGGTGGAGTCCGGCTCCCGTAGGAGCCTGGGCGGAGCTTATCAGCAGTTGATGCTGGAGGCGGAGTCCGGCTCCCGTAGGAGCCCGGGCGGAGCTTATCAGTAGTTGATGCTGGAGGCGGAGTCCGGCTCCTGTAGGAGCCCGGGCGGAGCTTATCAGCAGTTGATGCTGGAGGCGGAGTCCGGGCGGGGCTGTGTTGCAGCTGATGTCGGAGGCGGAGTCCGGCTCCCGTAGGAGTCCGGGCGGAGCCGTGCTGCAGTTGATGTCGGAGGCGGAGTCCGGCTCCCGTAGGAGCCCGGGCGGAGCTGTGCTGCAGTTGATGCTGGAGGCGGAGTCCGGGCGGGGCTGTGCTGCAGCTGATGTCGGAGGCGGAGTCCGGCTCCCGTAGGAGTCCGGGCGGAGCCGTGCTGCAGTTGATGTCGGAGGCGGAGTCCGGCTCCCGTAGGAGTCCGGGCGGAGCTGTGCTGCAGTTGATGCTGGAGGCGGAGTCCGGCTCCCGTAGGAGTCCGGGCGGAGCCGTCTTGTAGCTGAAGTTGTTGGTCGTCGAGGATGAAGTCCGGCCCCCGTGGGAGCCCGGGCGGAGATCTCTTTTGAGGTTGGCCTTGTAGGTGGAGCCGTCGATTCTGTGAAGGACTTCGGCTGGGGGTATTTTATACCCAACACCAGTCCCCCTACTTTCGAGTTTGAATTTCGAACGAAGAAAGTACAGAGAGATGGATACAGCCGAAGTCGCCCCTTCGAATACTGCGTACCGTCGCCCCCATATATTTTGGCATTTAATGTGTGTACGTCAGAGCCCGCTTTTCGGTGAAGGTGTCCTGAAGAGTCTTTTCGGAACCTCCGTTGAAATGCGATCCCAAGCGCCGTGCCACGGGAATTTGCGAGCGGTCAACCCTCGATAGCAATGAAGGGGATAAGCGCGACACGTGGCATGCACCAGCTGGCCCAAGAATACTCGCCGCCATAACTGCGCTAGGATCCGTCGGCTATTTAAACCCCTCAGTCCTTTCATGGCTTCATCTTGGCGCCTTTCTTTCGCCTGAGAGTCTTGCTTCCCTCGCACCAGTCCTTGCCTTCTTCAGCCCCCCAATTCTTCTCTGAGGGTCCCTACGCCATGTCCTCTACCTCGAAAATCGTTCTTGAGGGGATGTTTAGGGCTTGGAGGAAGGCGAGGAGGAGAATGGCTGCCAGCGAGAATCTCTGTCGTTTTAAAGGGGGCCCAAGGAAGAATTCCTTCAACAACAGGGGTTTAATAACGGGGGCTGTCGGTGAAGTTATTCTGCCCACGAATTTCGGAGTAGCAAGGCGGGGTGATACCGGTCAAGAGGGCAGAGCTGTCGTCATAAGCCATGACGGGATCCTTGATGCTGTCGGGGCCGAGGGACCAGAGGCGGTCGGCGTTGACGGTGGGGCAGTAGAACTTGTTGCGGGGATGGTGGAAGTAGCGCATGCCGACCTTGCCGGAGCATCTTGGGTGGAGGCTGTCGTGGGGCATTCGGAGATGAGGCACATCTTTGGCGTCGCTACCGCTTCCAAGGTGACTCCGATTCTTCTTGAAATAGGTCTTCGCTACTGCCGCCGTTGCCCTTAACGCCCCCGGGGATCTATCTCACCCTTTTCTCGTTAGGGTTGGGACTTCGGAGACAGAATGAGACGAGATGGGGCGAGAGCTGTTACACGTGCTGGAGAACGCGACTGAGAAGGACAGAGACGGAAAGAGAAGTTTGCAGCTCGGAGCGGCCTCCGGTTCATCCTGCCCGAACCGTATTTGCGAGGCTTGCGATGACGTGTATCTTCTTTTTCTTTTTTTTCTGACCCACCGGGTCCTGTAACGTATACTCTTGTTAAATGAAAAAGAGATTTTGTTACCTCATCTGTATCTCGCATTAAATAGTTGTCTGTCGAACTTCTTCATTTTCTTTTCCTCTTTCTTCCTTCTCTTCTTTTTTTCTTTTTCACATCGTCCCAAGGTCATTGATGACCTCTTCTGTTCATGTGGGGTTGTCGTTTGCCGAGCTCCTTTTTGGCTTTTATGCCGTTCGAGGATACCCAATTGTCATTCCGTTGATGGTTGCAGGTTTGCTTGGGGCCCTTCGGGCCCGAGATTCCTCCTAGGGCTTGAATTCGGGGATTCGAGCTTCCGTTGCCTTCGGGCATTATTTGCTTTCATTTTTGCTTGGATTTTTCTCCGCTGAAGTCGGAGTTAAGTTCGGCTCCCTTGGTAGTCCGAACGGAGAAGTCCTCCTGAAGTTGGAGTAGCCCGGCTCTCGTAGGAGTCAGGGCAAAGTTTTCCTGCAATCAAAGTCATAGGCAAAGTCCGGCTTCCGTAGAAGTCCGGGCAGGGTTGTCCTGTAGCTGATGTCGGCGATGGAGCCCGGCTCTCGAAGGAGTCCGGATGAAATCTTTTTTCTCGAAGGAGTCTGGATGAAATCTTTTTTTATCGTTGGAACCCGGCTCCCGTAGGAGTCCGGGTGAAGTCTTCTTTGTTGTTGGGACCCGGCTCCCGTAGGAGTCCGGGTGAAGTCTTCTTTGTCGTTGGAACCCGGCTCCCGTAGGAGTCCGGGTGAAGTCTTCTTTGTCGTTGGAACCCGGCTCCCGTAGGAGTCCGGATGAAGTCTTCTTGGTTGTTGGAACCCGGCTCCCGTAGGAGTCCGGACCTTTTATTTTGCTCGAGCCGGCGTGAGGTTCTCCTCGCGTTACCAGCCTGGCTTGCGGGGGTGCTTTAGGGCGCTGTGAGGCCTCTCCCCCATCTGGTCTAAAAGAACCGGGTCTTCGACTTTGTTCATGTCAGGACGAGATTCTCCTCCTATTCCTGACGCGGCTGTGGGGGCACATTAGGGCGTTGTAAGGCCTCTCCCCCCATCCGGTCTAAAAGAACCGGGCCTTCGACTTTGCTCAAGTTAGGGCGAGGTTCTCCTCCTGTCCTTAACAGGACTGCAGGGGCACATTAGGGCGTTGTAAGGCCTCTCCCCCCATCCGATCTAAAAGAATCGGGCCTTCGACTTTGCTCAAGTTAGGGCGAGGTTCTCCTCCTGTCCCTAACAAGGCTGCGGGGGCACATTAGGGCGTTGTAAGGCCTCTCCCCCCATCCGGTCTAAAAGAACCGATCCTTCGACTTTGCTCAAGTTAGGGCGAGGTTCTCCTCCTGTCCCTAACAGGGCTGTGGGGGCACATTAGGGCGTTGTAAGGCCTCTCCCCCCATCCGGTCTGAAAGAACCGGGCCTTCGACTTTATGAGGTTGCCCTTTTATTTTTGATACAGCTTGCTTGAATTGTCCCAAGACATATGGGCACGCGCTTTTTGATTAAGACGAAATTACTGGTAGTACATCCGTAAGTTTTCTGAGCTCCACGGTCGCGGGAGGTCGGCTCCTCCGAGCTCCTTAAGATAATAAGTTCCAGGCCGGACTACTTCCTTGACCTCGTAAGGTCCCTCCTAGTTTGGGGCAAGTTTCCCTTGGCCCTGTGGTTGCGAGACAGCAGCTCGTCGGAGCACTAGATCTCCTGCTTTAAATACCTTGTTCTTGACTCGGGCATTGTAATATCGGGCAACTTTCTGTCTGTAGGCTGCCATTCGAACCTGAGCAATCTCCCGTCTTTCTTCCAGCAGGTCGAGGTTGGCTCTGAGACTTTGTGCGTTTTGGGGTTCGTCGAATGCCATGACTCGTGCCGACGGGAGTTTAAGCTCGATCGGGATGACGGCTTCCGTACCAAAGGCTAAAGCAAAGGGAGTCTCCCCTGTAGGCAACCTCTGGGTGGTTCGATACGCCCATAGCACATGATAAAGCTCGTCCGTCCAAGTTCCTTTCGCTCTTTCAAGCCTTGTCTTAATTCTCTGCAAAAGGGTTCTGTTAGTTACCTTAGCTTCGCCGTTCGCCTGAGGGTGGGTCACTGATGTGAAGTTGTGGGAGATGTTCAGATCTTCACAGAATTCGGCGAATCTTGCTCCCGCGAATTGCTGTCCGTTATCAGTGATTAGGGTTCTAGGTAGACCGAACCTGCACACAATTGACTTCCAAACAAAATCCTGTACTTTTGCTTCTGTGATTTTTGCTAGTGGCTCGGCCTCGACCCATTTGGTGAAGTAGTCGATCGCTACAAGGAGGAACTTTCTTTGCCCGGATGCCATGGGGAAGGGGCCAAGAATATCCATCCCCCATTGTGCAAAAGGCCATGGGGCACTCAAGGGTGTGAGCTCGGTAGCGGGCTGTCTCTGGATGTTGGCGTATCTCTGGCATCGATCACACTTTTTGACATATTCGATCGAATCATAATGCATTGTTGGCCAGTAGTATCCTTGGCGGAGTAACTTGTGGGATAAAGATATGGCACCCAAATGGCTTCCGCAAGCTCCCTCGTGTACTTCCCATAAAGCGTAGTCAGCTTCTGAGGGCCGGAGACACCTTAAGAGGGGCAAGGAGTATGATCTTTTGTACAATTTGCCCTCATAAAGGATGTACCGAGAGGCTTGATTTCGAAGCTTCCGGGCCTCTTTCTCGTCCTGGGGGAGAACCCCATCTCTAAGATAGGTTATCAGCGGGTCGACCCAGCTGGGCTCGTGGTCGATTTCCATTACGGGCCGCGGTTCTTCCGTACTCGGATGTTTTAGAACTTCAAAGAGGATGCCTTTGGGCAATTCGGTCGGAGCCGATGTCGCCAGCTTGGAGAGAAGATCGGCTCTGGTATTCTCCGACCTTGAAATCTGCCTGATGTCGAAACTGCTGAAGGCGGGGGTAAACTCCTTCACTTTCTCAAGATATTTGGCCATACTGTCCTCCCGCGCTTCATAGCTCCCGCTGACTTGTCCCACCACAAGTTGGGAATCGCTGTGCACCCGGAGTTGACCTATTCCAAGCTCTTTGGCGATCCTTAATCCTGCAATCAGAGCTTCATATTCCGCTCCATTGTTTGTTGCGGGAAACCCGAAACGCAGAGCGTACTCCGCGACGACTCCCTCTGGACTGACCAAGATCAGGCCTGCACCCGCGCCTGCCATGTTAGAAGATCCGTCCACATAGAGGGTCCAAAAGCAATCGGAGGAACTGGCTTCTTCGTTGGGGGAGTTCGGTTGAGTCTTCAGGTCGTCAACTTTGCTTTGCTCAGGTTCGGCCTCCTCTGGGATGGTGCATTCTACTATGAAATCTGCCAATATTTGGGCCTTTATTGCTGGTCTAGATTTGTAGTTGATGTCGAATTCTGTGAGCTCGATTGTCCATTTTGCCATTCTTTCAGAGGTATCAGTTCGGTGCAAAACCGCCTTGATCGGTTGATCGATGAGTAGCGTCACCGTGTGCCCTTGAAAGTAAGGTCGGAGTCTCCGAGCTGCAATCAACAAGGCGTAGGTCAGTTTTTCTAATTTAGTATACCTGGTCTCGGCGTCCCTCAACGCGCGGCTAATGTAGTAGACCGATCGCTGGACTTTCATTTCTTCTTTGACAAGGACAGCTGCGAGGGCTGTGGGAGAGACTGCCAGGTACAAAAATAGTTCCTCCCCAGGTTCGGGCTTCGCCAGCAGTGGGGGTGAGCTAAGGTAGCCTTTTAATTCTTCGAATGCCTGTTGGCATTCAGAGGTCCAACAGAAGTTCTTCGACTGCTTGAGGGTTTGAAAGAAGGGCAAACATCGTTCGGCCGACCTCGCGACAAAGCGATTAAGAGCCGCAATCCTTCCCGTGAGGTACTGAACCTCCTTGATTGACCTCGGGGCGGTCATCTCTTGGATGGCGTGAATTTTTTTTGGATTGGCCTCAATCCCGTGCCCCGATACCATGAAGCCCAGGAACTTTTCTGAGGTTACCCCAAAAGTGCATTTGGTCGGGTTCAGCTTCATTCTGTACTTTCAAAGAGCGCCAAAGGTTTCCTCGAGGTCGGCGACATGATTTCTGGAAGACCTGCTTTTCACGAGCATATCGTCCACGTAAATCTTCATGTTTCGGCCGATCTGCTCCTTGAAAATTTTGTTCACCAGTCGCTGATAGGTTGCGCCCGCGTTCTTGAGGCCGAACGGCATAACCCTGTAGCAGTAAAGGCCGTGATTAGTGATAAAAGCTGTCTTTTCTTCATCTTTCGATGCCATTCTAATCTGGTTATAGCCAGAGAATGCGTCCATAAAAGTGAGGAGCTCATGGCCCGAGGTAGCGTCCACCAGTTGGTCGATCCTGGGAAGGGGGTAGCTGTCCTTCGGACAAGCCTTATTCAGCTTTTTGAAGTCGATACACATCCTCCACTTGCCGTTTGCTTTCTTGACCAAAACAACATTAGAGATCCACTCAGGATAATTGACTTCTTTAATAAATCCGGCCTTGAGAAGCTTATCCACTTCCTCGGCTATCACCTTCTGCCTCTCCGGGGCATGACTCCGGATTTTTTCTTTTGTCGGTCGATGTTTCGGGTCGACCGCCAGATGATGTTCCACGACTTCTGTGTCGATCCCTGGCATATCCGCCGGGACCCATGTGAAAACGTCCGCATTCCTTCGGAGGAAATCCACAAGACGCGTCCGCACCTCCTCCTTCAGGTTGGAGCCAATTAACACCACATGCTCTGCATTCCCATCATTCAAAGAAACTGGTATTAGGTCTTCGATTGGACCGCCCCTCTCTTCAGTGAGGTCGTCGCGAGCATCCAATCCATCGACCGGACAGAGGTCCGCTTGATCGCTCCTTTGCAAGGCGATGTTGTAGCAATGTCTGGCCAGGGCTTGGTCTCCCCGAACTTCTCCGATCCTCTGGTTGGTGGGGAACTTCAATTTCAAATGATAGGTTGAAACAACAGCTCTGAGGGCATTGAGGCCGGGTCGGCCAAGAATTGCATTGTAGGCAGATGGCGCCTTCACCACCAGAAAATTTACCAGAGCTCTGGACTGCTTTGGATGCTGCCCTGCGGTCACAGTCAAAGCTATCATCCCCTCCGTCGGAACGGAGTCACCGGTAAATCCTATCAAAGGGGAGCAAATTGGTCTCAGATGACCGCCAAGAGTGGCCATTCTTGAAAAGGCATTGTAGAACAAGATGTCGGTCGAACTTTCGTTGTCGACGAGAATGCGACGGACGTCGTAATTCGCTACGTTCAAGGAAACTACGACCGCATCGTTATGAGGGAATTGGACTCCCTGGGCATCTTCTTCAGTGAAGGTTATGGGTTCTTCAACTTTTTGCCGCTTGAGGGATGCAGTTGGTGTGCTGATTGCCTTCCGCCGGGATTCCCCCGAGATGACGTTGACGGAATCCGACGGAGACCGGTCATCCGGCCACCCTTTATCGACGACCATAGCCGGAGGTAGTTGTGCAGAGACCTCGTGAGAGGGCATTAGATGAGGGAAGGAGGATTGGGCACCGGAAAAGATGGCCGGAAGCGGATCCGTTGAGCGCTCCTTTAAGAACAAGGGTACTGCGAAGACACACACCCCTTCCTCTAGTGTCAATCCTGTTGGTGCAAAAATCTGCCTGCGCCGGAGAAGCTGGAGTCGGAGAAGCCGCGGTCACCGCCGGGACCTGCAAAGGAAGTCTAAATCGGAGGTGGGGTTGCTCCGGCAAGACCCTCCGACGCTCAAGTCAGTTCTCTGCCTCAACAAGAATGGAGTGCTCGAATGAAGAATTTAGCAGAGTTTTGAGATAAGAAAATGAGCTTAGAGAATAACGTATCTGGGTCCTCCTTTTATAGGCGGAGGAGGCAACGGATTGATGGCGACATTTGTAACCGTCTGGTAGTGGGCCGCCCATGGTCAGGAGAATTTATTGCGAAGGGTAGTGGAGTAGACCCGTGGCTATTGTCATAGCCCGCCACGTAGGACCTGTTGCAGGTAGTGGAGTGACATCCGTTGCCGCTAGTTGTCAGCGAGTAGTGGAGTCGTGCAGCACCTGCCGCAGGGAGAGGAGCAGAATCGTGACCGTTGACACAGCCTGTCAGAGAGTAATGGGCCCACCGTAGGGGGTGATGGAGCCGCGCGGAATCCGCTACAGGAAGTGGAACAGAATCATGGTTGTTATTGTGATCTGCTAGGGGGTGCGGATCTGTTGGTCGGAGTCCGGCCTCTGTAGAAGTCCGGGAGGGGTCCTACTTTCGGTTGGGGTCGTGGGTGGAGTCCGGCTCCCGTAGGAGTCCGGACGGAGCTTACCTGCAGTGGATACTGAGAGCGGAGCCTGGCTCCCGTAGGAGTCCGGGCGGAGTCCTCTGCAATCAAAGTTAAAGATGAAGTCCGGCTCCCGTAGGAGTCCGGACGGAGCTTACCAGCAGTTGATACTGAGAGCGGAGCCTGGCTCCCGTAGGAGTCCGGACGGAGCTGTGCTGCAGCTGATGTCGGAGGCGGAGTCCGGCTCCCGTAGGAGTCCGAGCGGAGCTCATCAGCAGTTGATGCTGGAGGCGGAGTCCGGCTCCCGTAGGAGCCCGGTCGGAGCTTATCAGCAGTTGATGCTGGAGGCGGAGTCCGGCTCCCGTAGGAGCCCGGGCGGAGCTTATCAGCAGTTGATGCTGGAGGCGGAGTCCGGGCGGGGCTGTGCTGCAGCTGATGTCGGAGGCGGAGTCCGACTTCCGTAGGAGTCCGGGCGGAGCCGTGCTGCAGTTGATGTCGGAGGCGGAGTCCGGGCGGGGCTGTTCTGCAGCTGATGTCGGAGGCGGAGTCCGGCTCCCGTAGGAGTCCGGGCGGAGCCGTGCTGCAGTTGATGTCGGAGGCGGAGTCCGGCTCCCGTAGGAGCCCGGGCGGAGCTTATCAGCAGTTGATGCTGGAGGTGGAGTCCGGCTACCGTAGGAGCCCGGGCGAAGCTTATCAGCAGTTGATGCTGGAGGCGGAGTCCGGGCGGGGCTGTGCTGCAGCTGATGTCGGAGGCGGAGTCCGGCTCCCATAGGAGTCCGGGCGGAGCCGTGCTGCAGTTGATGTCGGAGGCGGAGTCCGGCTCCCGTAGGAGCCCGGGCGGAGCTTATCAGCAGTTGATGCTGGAGGCGGAGTCCGGCTCCCGTAGGAGCCCGGGCGGAGCTTATCAGCAGTTGATGCTGGAGGCGGAGTCCGGGCGGGGCTGTGCTGCAGCTGATGTCGGAGGCGGAGTCCGGCTCCCGTAGGAGTCCGGGTGGAGCTGTGCTGCAGTTGATGTCGGAGGCGGAGTCTGGCTCCCGTAGGAGCCCGGGCGGAACTGTGCTGCAGTTGATGCTGGAGGTGGAGTCCGGCTCCCGTAGGAGCCCGGGCGGAGCTTATCAGCAGTTGATGTTGGAGGCGGAGTCCGGACGGGGCTGTGATGCAGCTGATGTCGGAGGCGGAGTCCGGCTCCCGTAGGAGTCCGGGCGGAGCCGTGCTGCAGTTGATGTCGGAGGCGGAGTCCGGCTCCCGTAGGAGCCCGGGCGGAGCTTATCAGCAGTTGATGCTGGAGGCGGAGTCCAGCTCCCGTAGGAGCCCGGGCGGAGCTTATCAGCAGTTGATGCTGGAGGCGGAGTCCGGCTCCCGTAGGAGCCCGGGCGGAGCTTATCAGCAGTTGATGCTGGAGGCGGAGTCCGGCTCCCGTAGGAGCCCGGTCGGAGCTTATCAGCAGTTGATGCTGGAGGTGGAGTCCGGCTCCCGTAGGAGCCCGGGCGGAGCTTATCAGCGGTTGATGCTGGAGGCGGAGTCCGGGCGGGGCTGTGCTGCAGCTGATGTCGGAGGCGGAGTCTGGCTCCCATAGGAGTCCGGGCGGAGCCGTGCTACAGTTGATGTCGGAGGCGGAGTCCGGGCGGGGCTGTGCTGCAGCTGATGTCGGAGGCGGAGTCCGGCTCCCGTAGGAGTCCGGGCGGAGCCGTGCTGCAGTTGATGTCGGAGGCGGAGTCCGGCTCCCGTAGGAGCCCGGACGGAGCTTATCAGCAGTTGATGCTGGAGGCGGAGTCCGGCTCCCGTAGGAGCCCGGGCGGAGCTTATCAGCAGTTGATGCTGGAGGCAGAGTCCGGGCGGGGCTGTGCTGCAGCTGATGTCGGAGGCAGAGTCCGGCTCCCGTAGGAGTCCGGGCGGAGCCGTGCTGCAGTTGATGTCGGAGGCGGAGTCCGGCTCCCGTAGGAGCCCGGGCGGAGCTTATCAGCAGTTGATGCTGGAGGCGGAGTCCGGCTCCCGTAGGAGCCCGGGCGGAGCTTATCAGCAGTTGATGCTGGAGGCGGAGTCCGGCTCCCGTAGGAGCCCGGGCGGAGCTTATCAGCAGTTGATGCTGGAGGCGGAGTCCGGGCGGGGCTGTGCTGCAGCTGATGTCGGAGGCGGAGTCCGGCTCCCGTAGGAGTCCGGGCGGAGCCGTGCTGCAGTTGATGTCGGAGGCGGAGTCCGGCTCCCGTAGGAGCCCGGGCGGAGCTGTGCTGCAGTTGATGCTGGAGGCGGAGTCTGGCTCCCGTAGGAGCCCGGGCGGAGCTTATCAGCAGTTGATGCTGGAGGCGGAGTCCGGGCGGGGCTGTGCTGCAGCTGATGTCGGAGGCGGAGTCCGGCTCCCGTAGGAGTCCGGGCGGAGCCGTGCTACAGTTGATGTCGGAGGCGGAGTCCGGCTCCCGTAGGAGCTCGGGCGGAGCTTATCAGCAGTTGATGCTAGAGGCGGAGTCCGGCTCCCGTAGGAGCCCGGGCGGAGCTTATCAGCAGTTGATGCTGGAGGCGGAGTCTGGCTCCCGTAGGAGCCTGGGCGGAGCTTATCAGCAGTTGATGCTGGAGGCGGAGTCCGGGCGGGGCTGTGCTGCAGCTGATGTCGGAGGCGGAGTCCAGCTCCCGTAGGAGTCCGGGCGGAGCCGTGCTGCAGTTGATGTCGGAGGCGGAGTCCGGCTCCCGTAGGAGCCCGGGCGGAGCTGTGCTGCAGTTGATGCTGGAGGCGGAGTCCGGGCGGGGCTGTGCTGCAGCTGATGTCGGAGGCGGAGTCCGGCTCCCGTAGGAGTCCGGGCGGAGCCGTGCTGCAGTTGATGTCGGAGGCGGAGTCCGGCTCCCGTAGGAGCCCGGGCGGAGCTGTGCTGCAGTTGATGCTGGAGGCGGAGTCCGGCTCCCGTAGGAGTCCGGGCGGAGCCGTCTTGTAGCTGAAGTTGTTGGTCGTCGATGATGAAGTCCGGCCCCCGTGGGAGCCCGGGCGGAGATCTCTTTTGAGGTTGGCCTTGGAGGCGGAGCCGTCGATTCTGTGAAGGACTTCGGCTGGGGGTATTTTATACCCAACAATAAATTTTTCTCAACCATTAATATTACTCAGCCATCGCTTTTGTATCATGCTAGTTTTCATGAGAGGATAATTTTTATGAGAAATTAAATCTTACATCGTGTGCATCATGTAGCTATACACTACACTAATCACCTTATCTCCTTATGTGGGCTAATCATCAAGATGAGTGTATGATGAATGGAGCTCATAAAAAAGAGATGAGATGATTGGCATGGTGCACAGTCATATTACTGTATATGATGTAGAGGATAATTTCTCCTTTGCCACACCATACTAATCATAAGAGACACCAATCTCCCTATATTACATGATAGGATAAAGTATTTGCATAGATGAAATTATTGTATTTGTAATATTAGTTATTTGGAATAGCACAACCAAGATAATGTTATCTAAGAAAAAATTATCTATAGTTACAATTCTCTTGCAACCAATAAAAATCTAAAATAGTCAACATATTACCACCAATGAAGAAAAAAAGAAGAAGAATAGATATCATTTTTTCTTTATCCAAAAAAAAAAAAAAAAGAAAAAGATGTCACCTTTTGGTTTGTTGCGATGATGGTCGTGACAGCATTACTCATTCTCATTCGTTCTTCACATGATAAGGGATTGGTCCTGTTCCAAGTTGATTACATTGTTTTACCACAAAATTTATATGCTAGATTATTATTACATCATATAATATTACTATAATATATTATATAATATACATTACAAAATAGTTTAATATAATACAATGTATATAATATTATTGTAATATAATATAATATAATATTTTATTTTATATTATAATAACTTGATACGATATAATATACTGTAATATTATTATAATGTAATCCAATAATATAATATAATAATATATCTAATATTAGTTAATAGTTACAATATAGTTATAATTACATTATTTATTCATGGTCATCTTGGTTACTACAAAATTTTTATTAAACTAAAAACAGTTTCTCGACATCAATTGAGTAGAGCTTATGGGGGAAATCTCCGAGATAGAAGTCCCTTCAAATAGAATTTTTCCACTTCTTTGAAAAATAAAAAATATTTTTTAATATTTTATCAAATATTTTTTTTTCGAAGCACTTTCCACCCTCCATAATGCACTCTCTAACTCTCCAAAAAAACTCTTCCGAGCAAGCCTAAATCTCAACAACAAACACAAAAACTAATGAATAGGAAAAGAATAAAAGATACAAAAGATAATTTAAAACACATAATTCTTCAAGGTGCACATACATTTGCTCAGACCTATTAATATTGGGCTCAACCATCCCATCTGTATCGTATTAATTTCCATTGAGAGACACCAATATCCCTGTGTCATACCATACTAATTCTCATAAGAGGCACCAGCCTTCATATAGCACATGATAGGATAAAATGTCATGCATAAAACTAGTGCTTTGCAGCATCACTCATTTGGAGTACAATGGCTATGGGTGTCCGGTGATAAAATCAATGTTTATCCCCACCCATGGATGTCTACTATCCCCACCCATGGATGTCCGGTGAAAAAGTAGAGTGAGAAAGTTCAATTTTAGAGAGAGAAAATACTAATGTAGGCTGAAGGGAGAGAGGAAAGAGAAAAAAACTCCCTTTCTCATATTTTATTATTTATATCATTATTTATTAATTAATTTATTTTATTTTTTTTTTCTTCTTTTCTTTCTTTCTTTTTTTTTTCTTTTTCTTCACGGAAGAGAGAGAAAAAAAAATTCTATTTATTATTATTATATTATTATTATATTATTTGTCTTCTTCTTTTTCTTCTTTTTTTTTTCTTTTTCCTTTTTCTTTTCTTTTCTTTCTTCTTTTCTTTTTCTTTTTCTTTTCTTTTTCTTTTTCTTTTCTTTTTTTTCTTTTCTTCTTCCCGGGTTTATTTTGACTGAAACAGGGGACCGTGAGGTCCCCTCGTTTGGTTGGCCGACCGACAGCACAGTCGACACGGGGATGGTCGGCGGCCGAAAGAGCACGACTCGTCGCCCGAATGAGGTCAAACCGGTGGCCGGCGACGATCACCGGCATCCAAAAAAATCAAAAGAAAACCGAACCTCTTTTTCATGAATATCTGACGACTCTGGTCGCCGGTGAACATGCATACTGATACGGGAAGGAAGGGGGAGAAGAGAGGAAGAGAACCCAGTGCTTACCTCGAGCTCTGGCAACATCTCTAGCGCGAATTTGGGATAAGCATAGAGACGGCCTTCCGTGAGGATTTTCCGGCAATCTCTGCTGTTTTGTCCTGAGATTTCTCGATGAAAGGGAGAGAGGAGGGTTCTCCTCCTTAAATAGAGCCGAAGGGGGCTCTTTCCGACTCCGATTGGGAGCCGGCGAGAGGAGGAAGAAGACTCCCAAAGGGAGTCTTCTCCCTATTTTTCTTCTTCTTTTTTTTTGTTTGGGCTTTGGTGGGTTGGGATTCTTATTCGGACCGGGCCATCACATTCTTCTCCTCTAAAAGAAATTTCATCCTTGAAATTTTTCTTGCTTGAGTCTTCATAGTTTCTTACTTGAATCTCATCCACAAATATTTCAATATTCTAATTCTTGATATAAAATTCATTCTTAAATCATTTTATAAGAAAAAAGTCAATACATCAAATATTGATATGAAACAGAACCATTCAATTTTTTTTTTATCTATCAAGACCAACATCTCAAAGATTTTTAATATTTCAAGATTTCAAAATTATGATCTCATTTTTTATAAAAATCATGTTCAATATCTCACGACTCAAATTAAAATCAAATCCATCTCTTGTAGGTAGAAAAAAATCAATGTCTCTATTCTTGCATAAGAACTTCATTCATCATCATCATTCATTTTTTTTTTTGTAGATATTATCCACTCTTACTTTCAACCCATCATAAGATAGAAAAAACATACTTATATGAATCATATGATGACATCCCAATCAATCAAAATTCAAAAATATTTTTTCTTATTCGTACTTTCAAAGGTTGATGATTTATTATTTCAATCTCATTCTCGAACTTTTGATATTTTAATTCTCGATACAACTTCATCATTAAGTCATTTCATAAGGATCAATATCACTATTGTTGATTGAATCAATATCACTATTTCTAGTCATCGAAATTTTCTTACTCAAACCCTCAAACTCTTAAATATTCTATTTCTTGAAATAAATTTTATCATTAAGTCATTCCATAATAAAAATCAATAACTCAAAAATTGATCTCAATCAAAACTATATTTTTCTTATAATCAAAATCAATGTCTCTATTCTAAGTAAGTATATCAATTTTCTTTATCTAAACATTAATAACTCTTAATTAATCGATTCATTATCAAATTAAATTATAAATAACTCCAATCTATCTTTTGTAGAATAATCGTCAATATCAATAGATAATCTTAATCTTTTTCATTCAGTCAGAGGAATAATAATGATCAAAAGAGTTCAAACTTTAAATTTTATTATACCCTGGAGCAAAATATTTGAGTATAATAATTTAAGATCAAAATCATCATTCGATAAATGATCTCAAATTTTTTTTAATAAATAGAGAATTATAAAATTTAATTTTAAGATAGAGAAAATTTATCTCTAAATATTTTAAATCTAAAATCAAAAAGCAAAGGTCCACCATCCTAGAATTAGGATGCTAGTTATTTTTGTAGCATAGTAGGTGGAAGCACTACTTTTAAAAATCATATTAGGATATCTAAAATAATTTAAAATTTTAAAATATTATTTTTTCTAATATCAATAAATTTTTTGTATTAAATCATATCCTCTATCATAATTCTCTATCTCAAAGGGTCAACATTCTTGACTTACTCAAAGTAATCAAGATTACCATGCTTCCGCTGCGTAATCTGATCTAACAATCAAAATTTCTTAAGTTCACCAAAAAAATTTGATCAAATTATTTTTTTATCTTATCAATAGAAAATATCTAAAATTTTAAATTTCAATTGAAGTCAAAGATTAACTTTTGATTCTCATTCATACTTTTACTGATGTACAATAATCTTGATTAACCTTTGAGTCCAATATCATATTTAAACCATCATATAGATTTACTCTAATCAATATGAATCAAATTTTAATTCTCATATCAATTCAATTCGATAATTTTCAAACCAAAAATCTTTATAAGTCAAATCAATAAAAAAATCCTTCGATGCTCCACCAAATTTGGACATAATCAGAATATATAAGAATTTTAAATCATTTTTTTTTTTTTAATTTCTATCATTAGGATCTTCAATATCTATCAAATATCTTTTCATAACAATCATACAAGCTTCAAAAATCAAATCTTCATTTAATAGTAGATTCAATCAGAGACCTCACTAATAAAAGCAAAGGAACTCCATATCAATTCCTAAATCCAAAATTTCTAAATTGTAAATTCACATGGATCCCTTGATCTGAAATAAATATAAATCAGATCTTTTATCTTAATCTAAAGATATCAATTTTTCATTAACAATCTCAACAATAATATTAGAAAATCTCTTGATCAACTTAGATACGAAAATTTTAAATTAAAATTTCATACACATCATGTAGTCTCCAAGAGACATAATAAGATCCGTTATCTAGATCTAAGGATGATGATTAAATATTCTAGTACGATGAATATTCTACAACCTCATAATCGATTTCATCAATAAGAAATAGGTTTCTTTGTAATATCCTCAAATATACATTCATCCTAATATGTCACTTTATATATGATCCACATACCTAGTTCACTTTCGATAAATATTCCAATCAAGCATAATAATTTTTTTTTCTTAATCCATCCTGGAATAATATTTTATCATCAAATCTTTATCTTGCCAATAATAGTCAACTTCTCAACTAGAAGTAATATCATAGTATTATTCTTACATCGAATTTGAACTTACGATTCACTTGAATAACCAATGATCAAATTAATAACTACAATGCACAATAAAATTTTATGTTAATCCTTTTGTGATTACTTTCGATCAAGATCTAACTAATTATATCATGATCTATAGATTATCCATCATATTTCAAACTCCATATGTCATAATCTCTTGCGATCCTTTTATACATAATCTTAATGTTAAATCAAAAAATATAAAGATTTCTTCCACTACAATCATCAAAGATCTACACCATAATGTCCTTAGTATTTATCCACTAACACTCTTTCTATACACATCTTAGTTCATCTACTAATGCTCTGATACCATATTAATTGTCACGCCCCCGACCCCAGATTGTGAATTGAGGGTCGTGGCAACCGCTGCATACTCATAAAAAACTCTTTCCATAAGCATGCAAGGCATCTTATCATGCTATCCTAAAACAACAGCGGAATAATTAGTCAATAATTTAAATCTAAAACATAACGACCTAAATTTCTTCTTTAATATCTCAATAAATTCAACAATGATTCATAGTCCTTACATCAAATTCAATAAGACTTTCAACCGAAAATAAAAGTATAGAGATTCTGCTTCTGATCACTTTTCTATTCATATCTTGTATCATCTTAATTCCTCAACATCTGTAAAAATAGTAAAATAGGAGGTAATGAGCTAGACAGCCCAGTAAGCAATGATCACTTCTCAATAGATTTCATCAGGCATTTAAGTAAATAATCATTTATACAAAATAAGCATATAGAGTTCATCAATTCGAAATCAATTTCAATTATGCAACATAATTCATGCCAAATTCATTTCTTTTTCGAAAATTCAAGTTTCTTTCGAGATTTTAATTTCTTTCGTTCTTCAATTTTTTTCATCAACCATGAGCTATGACCATATTTTTTCTGTGGCAAGGTCATAACATTGCGTATCTTCTTGCGGTGAGCTGCGAATCATCTGGCAGTAAAGTCCTTCGAAATCGCTGGTCTCTTTGACGGTTTGTAGCTGATCTCTCTGGCGACGTAAACTCTTAGGACAAATCAATTGCCAACGTATATACCCCCATTGGTGGGGTCCTTTACATAGTCAGGTTGTCAATTCATATTGTTCTTATATCAGAATTCTTCATAAATCATGTTTCATATTCTAATTTCGATAATAAAATATATAATCATGTAATATCGAAATCAATCAATATAATACATCATGGAATCAATATGTTCAATCATGCTTCATCATAACATTTCAAATAAGATATTTTTATAACAAAATATCATTCATCCAATTCATGCATCGTTTCATAAATTATGTTAGAAAAATACATTATAATTTATCGATAAATCTAGAAAAAGTGAAACATTACTTACCTCGAACGCATTTTAATAAATCTACATAATTCTATAAATTTTCTTTCAAAAATTTTGTTCGTAGATCCATATTGCGATATCCCATGATCAAACATCCACAATCCTATACAGAATCAATTTCAATAATTAGAAAGAATACGAATACCATATTTCAACGGTTTAGATTGGGTCCGATCATCTAATTTCATCTAATCAAAATCTAATTAGGACCTAAACGATCCAAAGTTTGATTATCAGATCAAATCGGATAAGAAGTGATAGGACTGAGGTTTTTTCATCGATTTCATAAAATCAAGTGGAGAGAGAAAATCAAAGGAGAGAGAATTCATAAGGTACAATTCGAATTGATCAGGTGACACAATCCAACATTATGATTCAACAAATTCTGATCAATCAGATCAAATCATGTTGAAATTATCATATAGATAATTCAATAAAATCATGAAAAATAAAATCTTAAAAATACCTAATTTGATCAAAGTGGATGTCATTGTACCGTCCGGTCATCACAGATCAAAAATTCATCACTAGGATCATTTAAATTCATCATCATTCTTCTCAAGATTTTAAAAAATCTTAAGAGAGAGAAATAATCTAGAGAGAAGATTTTAGAGAGAGAAAATCCAATTTTAGAGAGAGAAAATACTAGTTCAGGCTGAAGGGAGAGAAGGAAGAGAAAGAAACTCTCTTTCTCATATTTTATTATTTATATCATTATTTATTAATTAATTTATTTTATTTTTTCTTTCTTCTTTTCTTTCTTTCTTTTTTTTCTTTTTCTTCACGGAAGAGAGAGGAAAAAAAATCCTATTTATTATTATTATATTATTATATTATTTTTCTTCTTCTTTTTCTTCTTTTTTTTTTTCTTTTTTTTTTCTTTTCCTTCTTCTTTTCTTTTTCTTTTTCTTTTCTTTTTCTTTTTCTTTTCTTTTTTTTCTTTTCTTCTTCCCAGGCTTACTTTGACTGAAACAGGGACCGTGAGGTCCCCTCGTTTGGTTGGTTGACCGACAGCGCAGTCGACATGAGGATGGTCGGCGGCCGAAGGAGTGTGACTCGCCGCTCGAATGAGCCCAAACCGGTGGCCGGCGACGACCACCAGCATCCAAAAAAATCAAAAGAAAATCGAACCCCTTTTTCATGAAAATCCGACGACTCCGGTCGCCGGTGAACATGCATACTGATACGGAAAGGAAGGGGGAGAAGAGAGGAAGAGAACCTAGTGCTTACCTCGAGCTCTGGCAACATCTCTGGCGCGAATTTGGGATAAGCATAGAGACGGCCTTCCGTGAGGATTTTTCGGTGATCTCTGCCGTTTTGCCTCGGGATTTCTCGATGAAAGGGAGAGAGGAGGGTTCTCCTCCTTAAATAGAGCTGGAGGGGGCTCTTTCCGACTCCGATTGGGAGCTGACGAGAGGAGGAAGAAGACTCTCTTTGGGAGTCTTCTCTCCTGTTTTTCTTCTTTTTTTTTTTTTGTTTGGGCTTTGATGGGCTGGGATTCTTATTCGGGCCAGACCATCACAATATTAGTCTGACTGGATAGTCTATCATCAAGCAATACAATTGCTACTTCGCACTGCAGTGCATATTCTTCATTTTTCAATCTGGGTCTTCTCAATCGTTGCAAGCCTTAACGCAATATTTAATCCTAAGCTCTGGGTTCTCATCTCTACACAACAGTTGGGATAACTACAATTTATGTGGAACCAAACCTGAGTGACATTTGCAGCATACTCTAACAAATATTATGCATATATCTTCTTTATGCCTTTGTAAATTCAGTTATATATACTTCAAATTTTATTCAATACTTAACCAGAGCATCATTCGAACCTTCAAAATGACACCAAACTACAGCACCAGCATGGACAGAGCACATTTGAGCCAAAGTCTGTCAAGTTGTATAGCTTTTTTGCTTGCTTACTTTTACATTATGGGTTATGTGGCCTCTGTGACTTATGTTTTATCTGTTTTCTGTGTTTCTTATGTCCCTTGATCTGCATTTTACTCTTACGGACCGGTAATGGGCAGCCCTTTTATGGTTATGGCAGCCTGTTTACTTGGTTTATTTTGTACGTGAGAGATTCTTTGTGTATCGCGGGCGATGCAGAACTGTACGCATTGTCCATGGTGATAGATTCATGCACAGAATCGGAAGAAAAGATATTGCGGTCAACTTCTTATCGTCTGTTGCCAGTGATAAGTAATTACAAAACAGCGTTCTCATATATTGGAGTTGTGTTCGGCGGAATCCTTCGATGCTTAAATCAGAGCAAAAATTCATGAACAGTAGTAGATTTGAGTATCAAGAGTAGCAGAGTTCTGATCAGAAGTGTTTTAACAGTACTGTTCCTTTATGTTCCTTTTATAGTTGAATCTGATGTAACCGTCGAATACGTGGTCCCACTTTTTATGGCGTTAAATTATCGGACCATAATTGTAGAGTTAGTGGATCGTTAATCCCCACTAATTGCCGTGACACATAGTTGATAACCGTTCATAACGGTTACTATATGTTGAGCGGACTGACCGACTATGTGTCGATAATATTAGTTTGGACGACCGTCGGTTGGTAATTCTGATATGCCGACGGTCTTAGGTCAGATATTGTTTTGCTGTTAATCGGTAGTAGTCAAGTGTCAATCAGTTCGCCGATCATGAGTCGTTGTCAGTCGATGCATAGTCGGAGTTGTATATTCGGTCGGTCGATCTTTATTGAGTCGGATGTCGGGGGTTGGTTGACTTGATTCGGAAGTCGATTGACTTATTCCAACAAATTTTTTTTTTTTTCTCATACCGTGTCCTGATTCTGCGTATGAGCCAATCATCTTAGACAATGCGCACATTCTGCATCACCTGCGGTGTATAAAAAATTTCTCTTTATATATTGGTATCATATGGATACAAGATTTTTTTTATATAAAAAAATAAAAAAATAAAAATTTAAAATAGTCAGTATACTAGCATCGGAAAAAGAAAAAAAAAAAAAAAGAAAAAAAGAAAAAAAAAGGAAGACATCACTTGTCGGTTCCTTGCTTTGAGGGTCGATGTTGTGATGGTCATGACAGCATCACTCATTTTCATTAACTTTTTTTTTTTTTAAATTCTGAACAGATCTAATTATTTATTAAAAAAATATAGTTGATCAAAGACCGGATTTGGGGGTAAAAAAAAAGAACTAAATTTTAAATAAGGTCGATCCAAACTCTGCCTAAAAATAAATATAATTTAGGCTTGATTGCGACCTTCCCTTCCCCTCGCGCACTAATTTTCTTTCCCCGTCTCAAAATCTTCTTTTTCCCGCGCATACAAATTTTCCCTTTTTTTTTTTTTCGCTTTGTATATGTATCTCCACAGCTCCCTTTGAAAACCCTCTTTCTCTCGCGGTTCCGATGGATGAATTCTCGGCTCCTTCCTTCTCCCTCGGCCTCGATCTCGACCTCGCCGATCTCCCCACCGACGGCGAAGAAGACAAAGAAGAGGGACAACGAGAGCTTCCTCTCCCAACGCCGACGACGGCGAGAGGATCTCCAACCTTCGATCTCCTCAGCGACGAAGAATCCGAAGAAGATCTTGGCCTACGCGAAACCCTAACTCCGAATCCCGACCAAGATCCTCCTCATCCTCCGGCCCTGAAGCGGCTGAGAAGAGGCCCTCCTCCTCTTCCTCGGCCTCCTTCTCCTCCATGTGATGGCGGCGGCGGAGTTGACCATTTACCCATGCTCTTCACCGACGTCGATGATGAGATCGAGGAGTTCTCGTCGCAAGAGGAGCGCCTGCGTGGCCAAGGTGAATGGTGCCCTATTTCAAGAATTCCTATTCGTTAGGGTGCAAATGCCTTTGATCATCTTGTTTTATTCTCCCGTTTGTCTTTAGTTGAGAGAAAGATGCATAGAAGGCTCCATTTTTGGATGTTGGGCTCTCAGAGTCTGGTAAATTAATTAAAAGTTACAATTTTCCCATCAAATGATGATTCTTGGTCAACTAATAGGGACGAAGGTATTCAGTATTTCAAGAATTTCTCAATTAAATGCCTTCTTTCACCCTGTTTTATTGTTTGGTCGTCATTAGTCGAGAGAAAGGTGCATAAAATGCACGAATTTTATACGTTTTGGAGATCGTGTGGGTTATTTGTAAAGAAATCCAAAGTTTCAATTTTCCCTTCAAATGATGATTCTAGTGTAACTAATAGGGATCTAGGTTAACAGACTTAACTTACCACTATATGTGTTGTTTTTTGATTTAGTGGAGTTGGAGGCATCATTCATGATGCCCATGCTAATTTGCTTAAATGAACATAAGTTCCTTCTCATCAGGAGTCATGCTCTCAAGAAATTTTGGATTTTCTAGCTTCACTAATTATTTGTTAATAGTGGTAGATGTAGTAAAATATGCATTTTTCTTACCAAAAAAATATGCATTTTTATCTTTTAGGATTTCAACAGGTGATCTCGGAATTTCTAATCATAAACCACAAATTAGTTTGATAAAGTAGTAATTAAAATGTAAATCATTTTGTTTAGGCTTATGAGTATGTAGTAAATCTTATTTGGTGATGTTCTCAAATATCTATTCGGTGCTAGTAAGTGAATTCTAGCTGAATCTGATTGTCTGATGGACACAAAGTTTCTAATGAAATGAACTTTTGGTGAATTGAGCATTGAAAGGGTACCGGGACATGTTTGGTTGGGGGAGTTGGACTCTAGAATGGAAATGAGAATGAGTGACTCTTATTTCAGCCATTTGGTTGGGGGGAGTCCTATTCTAATTTCAATTCCAAAGGAGAATGAGAATGTCCTAGTCCCCCAAAATCCAATCCTTACTCTCCCCTTGCATTCAAATTCCATTTCGATTTTGATTCCGATTTCAATCATGAACCACACATATTGGGGAATAATGCTATTTCGAATCCCATTCCAATCCATTCTGATTCTGATTTCAATTGCCAACTAAATGCATCCCCAAAGTAAACTTAACATGGATATTCCCCCTCCCCACTTTTTTCTAGTGCAAGTTGTAGATTTTGTACAAGAGAACTTTCTTGGGGTGCGGAGCTGGACCCCATGTCATGATAGGTTGGTGCATCCCCGGATTTCTTTCTGAATATGTGCTGTTAGAACACTTGTCATCTTTCCATTTCTTTCTCTTTCTTTTCCTTTTATTATGGATCTCATTGTGACTTTCTTTCCTTTAGGGGTTCCTTGAGTGGAAATTACAATCATCAAGAACTAAGAAAGAGAAACATTTCTTGTTCATGACTTTGTTTCTTATTTTTCAAAAACCATTTCAAAAATTGGCTATTGTTTGAATGATTTAAGCATCTATCTATCCTTATTGGGAGATTTCTATAGTGTGGCTGGTGACCTATGAAAATTGCCATTTTTATTATGAAGTTAAGATGTTTTCCTTTTTTTAAAATACATTGACATATGATAATACTACTACCTTCTATCACTTGTTTCCTCTTTCATCCTATGTGCCTGTTTCTCATTTACATGCATATTATAATATATCACTAGGGAACTCTAACTAAGGCCTAAATGCATATGTTCTAGTAGTCTCTTTTTTTTTTTTTTTGATTTTCTCGTACTTAATCAACATTGAGATTCATGTTTTTGTTTGTATGGCTGGAAGCGGCACATGCTAACAGGGATTGTCCTATGTAGTTTATTTTTCATTGTTCATTTAACAAGAGCCTCTAGGACTTGTCCTATTCAAATCAATGGGTTTACTGTTTATAGTACTTGCCGTGTCCATGAATTAGTGGTGAAAAGGATATGCTGTGCATGTGTTAATTCATAATAGTATGGTCTGTTAGAGTACTTGTATGCCCTTCTGATTCTTAATCATCTTAAGATTTTCACTGTTTTAATTGTAGGTGGATGTTCATCAGTCCAAAGCTGCAATACTCGAAGCAGTTCAAAGTTTCTTCTGCATAACCATGGGATCTTGACAAGTCAACAAACAAGCAAATTGAAGGCTCCAAAAATCTCACCGGCTTCCAATGCCTCGACATCAACAATAGTAGAGCAAAGCAGCAATAAGAAATTGTTCCCAAAATTAACGATCAGCCCTCTTCGGAAAATTTATTTACTGGATTCAGATTCAGATGATCCTTCTAGTGAAGATGAATATGAAGATGGAAAAGAAGTTGATAAATCTCAAGAAAGGAGACGGATTACTACCATGACCAGGAATGGGCAGGAAAAGTCATCATCGCAAGCCAATAAAGCCCATCGGGAAAGTTTTCAGAAGGACTTGAGCCCTAAGAAGAACATGAAGTTGGAAACACCTGCTTTAGATGAGTTCTGTGAAGAGTATTTCAGGTCAATGAAGGATCAAAATTTGGTTCAGTCTAAGGAAGAGGATATGAGTTTTTGCAGTTCCAGAATACTTGATCCAGGTGGCTTTGTCGAAGACTTTGAAGATCATCATCAGCAGAAACACATCAATGGAAGAACTCAGCAAAATAGGAACTTGCCCAGTTCTCAACCTCCTGCATATCATTACTTCTACCATAGCGATGCAAGGATCCGAACATTAGTCCAGAAACGGTTGCCATTCCTTAATCTACTAGGTGCAGAAAAATATAGAGAGAATGAGGAGGCTGGAGCAGAAAATTTTGATTATATGTAATACATTTTATACCACATGCCTTGTGACTTTTCTTTGTTTCTTTTTATTTTTATAATGAAATTTGGAAGCTTTTTAACACTGTCCTTTGGTTATTTCAGGAGTCAATTTGGCCCCAAAGATGTTCCTAGGCAAGCCCGAAGAACTTGTGAGAGGCATCCTGAAGGAAGCTCAAAAAGAAGGAAAAAGCCAAACGGTGATCATCTTAAGGAGGCTTCGCATGAGAGTGCAAGTTGGGTGAACCCTCGAAGCAATGCTAAGATTCCAAAAGATGCTGGAAAAAGGCGAGTTCGTGCTGATGGCCGTCAATCTGGTCACTGGTTTACTGGCCAGGATGGAAGAAAGGTAACAGAAAAGTTACGTTCTGCCAAATTTTGTTGTAGAGCAACCAAAAAAATTCTTAACTTCTCATTTCTGTTTTTTCTCTTGAGAAATTTTAGGAGATCCTTTGTATTTCTACATTCTTTCATGCCTTTCTGTGTCAACACATGCTTGAATGTCTATATATGATTATGCTGCCCTTTATGATTGCTGATAGGTTTCTTTTACTTTTAACTTCTTTGGTTTTCTTCTTGCAGGTTTATGTCAGTAAAAATGGAGAGGAACTGACAGGTCAAATTGCCTATAAACAATACAGGAAGGTGAGGAGTCCATATTTGATTAACATGACTAACTATTCTCATATTTCTTTATTTGGAATTTTTTAAGTTATGCAAATATTGCACTATCCCGGGTCTCATATCTGGCTTGGTTTAGATTTAGCTTTCCTAGTTCTTACTATTCTTGATGAAGTAGCTGAATGAATTTTATCATCGTTTCTTTATTATTTTGATAGATCATTTATGCATATGTTGAAAGGAGATATGTTTTCAAGGTTGTACACCATATTATCAGGCAAATGAACTTTAGGGCCTTACTACTAGATGGATGTCTGTTTTGTAGAATTGCATGATTGCTACTATAGCAAGAATTTGGTTGAAATTTTATTGTAATTTGTAGCACTATTAACTAGGTCAGTATTCTGGTGTTAAATATGGCTATGATAGTAACAGCAGCTTTGGCTCTATGCACATATTTTTCGGCTACATCAGTGGGTTCTGAAATTACAAGAACCTAATTCCTAGATATTATGAATTTATGATTTGTATAGTTTTTCATGCGCATGGAATATAGCCCAGTTATTATTTGATATGCAAACCATAAAGTTCTTCTGGTATAAATATCTATTTTCTCATCAGAAATGTATTTCTGGGCATAATTCACTCATTTGACTAAAAATAAACAGGGCTGACTATTAAAATGCTCTTAAGAAAAAAAGTTGGATGATTCTGAGCTTCTTAGCAATCCACCTGCTTTTGTCAACTTTTGAAAATTTTCCGATCTGTCTGTGATTCTTGCTAAACTCTTGCACCATTTCTGTTCTACCTACAAGGAACAAGTAACTGCACTATCTGCTAATACTCTTTCTAGATTTAAGTTGCTTTGGTTGGGCAGGTGGCACCGTGAATTGACACTTCATTTTTAGCAAATTTGCTTAGTTCTTAAGATTCCTTGCCTCCCAAACATAGTAGCAAGTCTGACATGTAAAATATTTGAAACCAGAAAAATATGTAAAATTTGCTAGAAGTTTGGAAGGAATCTGGATGGTTAGGAGTGCAAAAAAAAATGACAACAATAAAGAAGGTGAGATTACTGAAATACTTGAATATCATAGGAGGGGCAAGAACATGAACAATGGTGAAAATGTTGCTCTTGCCACCAACATATAGCATCTTTAATTTGTAAGTATAAAGGTTTCTTACATTATTCGTGAATAATTTATTAACAGTATTGAGCAAATTGTTACATTTATAAAAGATTTATAAATAAATAAATAATCCTTAATTAATTTGTCTGTCTAGATTAGCTCAGAGAATCATTTGGCTAAGGAAAAAAATCAGCATTTTGCTGTAGTATGGAGCACGTGCTCACGATAGTCCTGAAAGATTAGGAAGTGGAGGGTTTTGCACTTGACTTTTGAGTTGTAGCATTGTGGCATGCCTGGCCCTTAGTTTGTTGTTGTTTGAGTTTATAGCTTGCTGAATCTAATTGGAATTGGCTTATCTATTTCTACTTCTACTATGTGCTATGACAAATAAAGTGTTATTGAGATTGCTGGCAAAGCTGTGCTTCATAATCGCCCAAATCACATATAGATTGATTACTTACTTGCTCGAGAATAATATTTATGAGTAACTCATTTCCTCACATCCCATACATTGTACCTACTGACTTTGTCAATATTCTCATTCTGCACAGTGCTACTTCCTCCTTGTTCTGTCCGATCCACTGAGTTTGAAGGTGGTGTTAGTGCTAGTGTATGGATGTTCCATAGATTGTAAATTTACATGCTATCATTGCATTCTTTATCTTTGTAATATGATTTTCTCATAATATCAGGCTACTGGCCTAATTATGGATCAATGTACATAATCTTGTTGATATAGGATCAAGCCAGAAATTGTAAAGGGGGTCATATTGGATCATATGGTTTATCAAATGGCAGATTGTAGGGCCTTTTCTGTTCCATTTAGAATAATAATAATGTGAGATTTGAAAGTATCAAAATACAAGTAAATTTTAGATTAGATGATTATTATTTTTTTTTTTAATCACATATAAACATAAGAAATCTTGTTTGTATCACCAAATCCTTATGCTTTATGATATGTATACTGTATCTAGTTGTTCAACATCTATATGCCACCATGTAAGTCCATATGCTTTTCTAGTTTGTCCAGAGAAGTATGATGACCTGGGTCTGTAGAACGAATAAAAAAAAAGCTAAGTTGTAATATGAACATCATCATCATCATTGTCAGCACTAACATGTAGAACCATTTCCTTTCCCTTTTCTTCTGTAGGAGGAAATATAAGGTCCTCTTCCTTTGAAAAAAAACAGCTATAGTTCATTATCTGGATACTCTAATAGAGTTCTTAGCACACTTAAGCCCCAAAATGGCCAGATAAAGTTTTAGTTATGCTCCTGACAACTTAATTTATAGACCTAATTAAGAAAAAGGATTGCTGTTAATTTCTTATCTGAATTATCAGAGTGAGAGACACTTAAACCTTGAAACAAAGTCTTGAATTCACAATTCATCACAAGACTGAAAACAACACCCATCAGACTTGCAAATAGCACCTAAAATTTGGCAGTTCTACCTGGATGCTTGGCACCTATGGCAAGGATTCAAGTGTCCCCACATGTTGGACATATCTGCCTCTGAAACACAGGCACAGGGACATGACGTGTACATAATATACATGCATGCATGCATACACATGTAAATATTGCTGTATGTATATATGTTGTACACAGATATATATAGATGCAAATACTTGCATATACACAAATACTAATACAAATATGTACACATAAATACATTCACATATGATGTTAAGATATCTTGTGTGTATTTTAGACAAGTCGACACCCAGGTTGTTATAAGTTATTCTTTTAAGTACATTTAAGATTAGATTGTGGTAAGTTAATAAATAGTTGTGATAACTTTGTATTAAAAGCTTTAGCAATACTTTGGTGTCAAACACTAGACTAGAGTCTTTTGCATGACACTCCAAAAGAAGAATGAAGTATCGGATGCTTCTTGCTGATGTAAGTAATCTGACTGTGTCATATTGTATCCAAGTGCCCAAAAGTGTTGATGCTTCTAAAAACCTAAAAATGAAGTGTGCAGTTAACACTAGACAATTGGGCCCTTGTCATTCTCTCTCCGTGTGTGTGTTGATGCTGGCTCAAAAAACTCAAATAATTTTTTTAGGGTTGTAAATGTCTTGGATGATGCTTCCGAAAAAAAAAAAAAAGTGCAACATTTTTTTTAGGGCTTCAGAGATCTTGGTTGATTTATACTTCAAACAAATGCCATAAAGATAGTATCTCAATAATGACCTAGAAGTTTCAATGGGCTGCAGTCGTGGGGACCATTAGATGTGACCATGGCAAAACCAATATTAGCTAGTATTTTATGCTAAGGATTTCCATGAAGATATTGAGCTGGAGAAATATGAGGTACGGTAACTTTTCATGTGTGAAAATTGTTGTAGAAATTTGGACTCTTGGTATTTTCAGAACAATTGAAGTATTTTTACATTATGCTGGTTGATCACCAAAAATAAGTTGCCTATAATGGGTAGATTGCAATGGGCAATGCTATAATAAATTTAAATGCAGTTAATATTTAATTAAATGAAATAATTGATTTGAAGTTATTTTCTCTTCCAAACATGAGAATACAAATTCCAGCTCCGATGCTGATTAACATGGCCTTGTAATAATTTAGCTCTATACTAGAATTTATGATGTCAGCTGTGCAAATTGTCTCATTGTATTCCTAGTCTATTAGTGTGAGAGTCTCATTTGGATGCCACAATGCATTATCTGGCTGACAAGGGGCAATGTCGGAGGTCTCCAGTGTAGAGAGGTCCATTCATAACCTCACGCAGGGATTATAGGTTCCACATGCTAGCTGATTTACCTTGACCCTGGAAATTACTGATTTTGAGTCCAAGCTCTTGGCCCTCCCCAAGATTTTTAACTCTACTCCAATACTCATCTTCAACATAGACTCGTGCTAATGGTGGCACCCATTATTATTACATCGACAATGTTTTCTGGCATCCAAACAGACCCTAAGGTCATGGGTTTCTTCGACAGGATATTTTTTTGTTCTCTAGAATATGCAAAAAGAAGACAGCAGTAGACAATATTTCATAATGGGGCTTACAAATGAATATCCGGTTGCCCCCTTTCTAGTGAAATTTCAAAATAAGATGTTTAGATCTTTTGAGTGTGACACCAAATATTTACTTATTTTGGCTCGTGAGAGCTGGCCAATAAGCCAACTCATAGTCATCTTTGCGGATGAGTTTTGCCTCAAATGTATCTTTGACAAGAGTTTCTGCCTAATAGTCCAAATGTTTGCTTGATTTGTACCGCCTATAGACTTATTACTCATGGCAATCATGCAAATTATTTGCGCAACAGTTTGACAAATTGAAGTGACAGCTAATTAATTATAGATGGATGGACTCTGACAAAAAAACTATCCTCTGTTACAGGAAAGTGGTATTGGGTTCCGAAAGTCAAGAAAGAAAGTAGCTGTTCAGAAGAAGAGAAAGCGTTGACACAATCATGCTTATGATGATGTATGATGTAATGAAAACACCGAGTGTTCGCTGTGTATTCAAGTTGATGCTGTGGCTACAACGGAATTGTGCGCGAGTGCTAGCATTTCCAAGTAATTACAAACTATAGTTGAATTTATGTGGTAAAAATGCCTCTGTCATCGCACCTGCTCATGTGTTTTCTTTCAACTTAAAGATCGAAAACATTTAAGAAATAAAAATTAAATGCTTTTTCGAAAATTAATTTTATGAGATGCTAATTGGAGAGTAGGGCTGAAATTGATTGGACACGGATTGGATGTTGGTCTATGTCCATCTGTATTCTATTTAGATAAATGTAGGATTACATACATTAGAAGCATGACATCGGATTTAGCATGACGCGCAACAAAAAATATATATATATGTATAGGTACATTTTCATTTTACATAAATCCCATATATCATGAAGAAAGTAAAACGCTCGAACTATGCTTTAAGACTATATAGTAAATGAAATATTTTTGAGTGGGGTGAGTCCAGGAACTTCCTAACCGTGATTAAGACCTGTTAAGGGGTTCGCATCCGCAATTTAAACAAAACCCTACGCATCCAAGAATTGGGTCAAGTCTGGGTTTGGGTAAGATTAGGAGAGGTATGGTTGGATCAGGACTGGGACTAGGTCTCAAACAGGTACTATTATTTGGGATGCGCTTCCAAATCAGTAACTTAGCCAGTAAGATGGGTTTTATAAGAGACGTGCCGATGTGAAGGTACAAGTTTTATAATGACCAGAATGATTTCGGTTGGATAAACTATCCGTAAGATCTTATGATACTGCCCTTAATCCATTCCCGATCCAAGGGCCTTTGGATCTAGGCCAGGTCTGAGTCTGAGTATGGGTGCGGTTTAGGTCGATTATGGGGCTGCAAGAATTAGTGACAGTTCTAATAACGTGGGTGGAGCATATCTAGCATCTAGGAAGGAAAACATTCAACACAAGGGAACTCTTTCGGGCCACAGACGGTGCAAACTGGACAGGGTCAGCCCACGGCTTGCACGACCCAGCTTGGCCTATACCCTTACCGAGGAGCGGAGCTTGGATCACAAATTATTGGCTAGATTAAAATTAGATTGAGCTCGGTCTAGTAATTTATGAGCCTGATAGTCCAATTCGGCTTCACTCAATGTGTGCGTTGTATGGTCGTAAAGGAAAATGACAGGAATCTTCATCTTAGATATGTTGATATAACCAAATATCTGGAGCTTTTGGTGTATGATTAATCTTTCTTGATGCAGGCATACAATCAATCTTGTGTGCTATAATGGGTGACCAATTTAATTTGAATAATCTAAATTCATCCAATTACAATCCGGATAGCCCGGATTCATTAATAATTTGCATCCCTCCAACAACTTTGGTCGGCCAAGTGGTAAGCCTGTCAAAGCTAGGATGGGTTACTCTGATTTCAAAATTAGGACTATAAAGTATAGAGTCCATGCAATTCTAGAGCTCTGGATCGAAGGCACTTCAGAGCAAAATTCATCGTACTGGTACCGGACGGCGTATTGATCCTGAACCGATATGGTACGGTACCAATACCGCACCATACCGACACACGATACCGATACACAATATTTTTTTCGATTTTCAATTTTTTTTTGAATTTTTGAAGTTAATAATTGATAAATACAACTTCAATATGGCATTATATTACATATTATTGACATATTTGGGTTCAATTTGAAGTTAGATTGTGGTACAAAGACTCTTAATAGCCATATGTTGCAATCGAATCAGTTTCATGCAGAAGAAAATGGATTTGGAAGATTCAGAACACATCATAAAGCCCTCAATCATTTAACTTGATTAAAATTAGGGTGGTAAAACACCTGAACTCTCTCCTATTTGACTTATTTATGAAAAGCCTTACTCCAATTGTGATCTTATATGATATCGCATATAACAGTTTAAGCTTCCAGCATCACAATATTATACAACCAGAAGTTATTCAATTTTATGATTCCACCATAAGAATTTTTTCATTAACTCTGAGACATATATACCACTACTAGCATCACAAGATTTATGATATTGATACAACCAGATATTATTCAATTTTATGATGCCATTTTGAGTTACTAATTGAAATATTAGATATTGCCCATGCTTCTTTTTTAATCATAAATGCTGAGTGTTGTGCGATTATAATACTGAGATTTTTATTTTAAAATCTTGTTGAGGCCTCTAAACTATCTGTTACAACTGCGATTAATTATTGTGGAAACGAATACTTAAAATGGTACAAATGCACATGGTTAAATGAGCAAGGAGTCATGGTACCAAACAGGGAGAAGAGTAATGGTAAATGCTTAGTAATTGTTGGGACGGAAAACCTCCATTACTAGCTATCAGAGGTTCAAAATTTTCTTTCAGGTTCCTCTCAAGTTCTCAAAATACTTCCCTAGACATTTCCATCTATTTGGTGATAAAAAACCAAATCAAATTCATCTTACGAGTTGGATTCTAATGAACTAATACATGGTACAAGCTTTACAATCTCGATACCGAATTTTATACTGACACCATTCTATTATAATACCGATATATATTTCAATTTGGTATAAAACAACATACCAAATATTGATATAATATGAAATAACATATCAATATGATATAATATATCATATCGGATACTATAAGACAGATGGTATAACATATATGATAGAGAGAAAGAGATGTGCTTGAAGTTTCATTTTATTTCAGATACCAAGAAAATAACACAAGATCCTCATCAAACTGAGCCATCTTCCCCCCCTTCCTATGGATGGTACGGTTCGGTTCACCCCAAACCGGTCCAGAACCGAGCCGCACCGTCCGATTCCAGATGGTATGGGCCCGAACCACACCGAACCGTCCGGTTCGGAGTCCTTTTCCGAAAAATAGGCCCGAACCGAACCGGTAAGAGACCGATCCGACTCGGTACGTTCCGTACCGGATGATTCGGCCTGATACGACGAACCATGCTTTAGAGTTTACCAAAAAAAAAAAAAAAAAAAAAAGCACTTTAGACCATTCCTCTCAAAATTAAGTCACTAAGGGGACTCACATCAGCTCCACATCCGATGAACAAACACGCAAAAAAACGCCCATGCACGCAAAAAAACGATCATGCAGAGCCAATAGAGTTCAGATGCCCAATTACTGGCAGCCAAATAGATACTAGTGGAACTTAGTTTGATCCATATCCTGATGTCACAAAATCCTTAAAATGATACAATTAAAATTTTAATGAAGACATATTACTGCTTCCATGTGAGACATAGGATGAATGTTAGATGACATGTTAAGGTATATGGATTATGTTGTGTAAAAAATAGAATTTACATATGCAAAATGATCAATACGAGCATACGATGTTTTTGTGCTACAAACTATGATGGAAAGAAGTAGAAATTTGGTATATGAGTAAACTAAAGAATCTACACTAAAAAGCGGGATGACCAAGAAAAATTCCTAGTCCATGCTCAAGATGAGGAAGTTTTTAGAACTATAAGCTGTTAAAAGGGATATGCAGATAAAACCAATGACATATGCATGCTGAATTCTGGCGCATCCATGAGATCAAGAACAAGAGCGAAGTAGCTCCAACAAATAGCCAAATTTGCGTTCAGATCATGAGAAAATGAGAAACAAACAGCGCCATTAGATACCATAATGATAATTGCAGATGGTAATCCTTGATACATCCAGTAGAAACGGGATACAAGAGAAAAGAGGGGGCTGTTCATTGAATGATTAGCATAATCAATCTAAATGATAAATATGTGACTAAATTTAAGCTGATTTGATTAACTGAAGCAATAAAATTGCCCAAGAAAACATGCACAAGCTGTCCAGCTCTATGTTGACCAACTAGCAAATCCAAATGATGAGCGCGCCCCACACATGAAACCAGCAATCTTCTACAAGAGATCTATTAGTTCTTATTTTTATCTGCATATGGAATAGGGTAAAAACTAAAACAAAATAGACCAACCATGTGGTAATTATACAGGACACACAAAAGATACAGAGAATAGTGTTTGGTATTTGGTAATGAATGAAGAAGAAAAATGCCTACTAGCAAACGAGCAGGCCACTCGTGGAACTCGGCTCCAGAACACTTGTAAAGATTTGGAACCGTATACTCTGAAAAATATCATGTTAATATGACCACATAACCAATCATGACAAAAAAATGGAGTGCACCTTACGGTAAAATGAACCAAGTCAATCAGTATGCATGTTGTCTGGAGCATTTGAGTGATCTGAGCCCCCGCTATCGTCCACCACTCTTGATGGAGAACCCTTGTGCCTCATTATATTTCTACATAATCTGGTAAACATCAAGATAAACATGGAAAGAATACAAGAACATGAATAAGAGATATATAAGATAGAACAAATGCAGAAGAAAAAAAAATCTGAAAAAATTGATAAGAGTGAAAATGATAAGACGTAAGAATATAAAATACAGTTATACATTGGAGACAGAATGCATACATGTCTAACTCTTCTGTCCTTTTTCTGATTTCATGTGACCACAACACAGGGTCTGCATTCTTCGGCAATGAGTCCTGTTGCTGAGACATCTCATGGAGCCACTGTTCAGTTTTTGTGCATTCATTTATGACCTGAAATGCCGAAGAACAATAGGTATTGAAACTGCAGCCTGCAACACTACCATCTATCAATTGGAATACATGGAACTTACAGCATCTCGTTCATAGGTCCCCAATGATTTTACAGCCATTCTGCACTCAACTATGCTGTTTAAAAGCTCCCTTGTAGCTTGAGCTCTAGCTTCTTCATCTTTGAATCGGTTTTCAACAGGGTCCACCAGCTATTGTCATCCAAATACGGGGACTCATGTTAGGTTAACAAGCAAAATACCAATCCATGGGGGCAACACACAAGTCTACACAAATGAATACAGACTAGATGATGATTGATAGAATGTACAAAGACACACCACAAATATGAGTTAAAGAAGAATATCACAAGAAACAGATATCTCACTCCAACAGTGGAACCAATATCAACGAAGCCAAGAATTTTCTTGCTTAGACAAACTACTCTACCTCAGGATTCTAGTCTGTCTTGAGGACCATCTTATAACATGGGAATGGAAAATTTCTTATTTCTTTTATTACAAAACTCTGCTCAAGAGTATTTGTGTCTATAGATTGTGTTTAGGGCCTATTCAGAAAGAGAAGTAGCTATTTATCCCATAAGATCAACATTTAAATATAATTACAGTTTGAAATCTAGATAGTAATAATATTGAGGTTAAGAGTCAAATTTGGCGTGCATATATATGCAATTGCAGTAGATTAACAACATAACTAAAGTATTTAAATACTGTAATGCTATAGGCTCATCTTTAACTTGGCTGGATGACCAACCAGGATGTTTTTCCCGTTTGAGCTGCTCTGCATTTGTTCGTTCTTCCACTTTTCTTCTTTTATCTGTCCAAAACTGAGAGCTCTTAGCTCTTCATAATACATGCCAATACCATATTGCTGATTTTCCATTACGTTGTCCTTAATTTATGCAACTCGTGAAGTTCCTTTAATTTACTCATTTCTCACTCTTTCATAGTTTTGCCACTAATTCATCTTAACATCCGTATTTCTACTACAATCAACTTGTTTGTTTGGAGCCTCTTTTCTTCCCAATTTTCTAAACCATGCAGCATTGCACAGCTTATTCCTAGATTTCCAGCATATGTGTTGATGACATAATACTCTAAAAAGCACATCTCCACTTCATCCAACTAGCTCTAAGCATACTAGTTGCAGGTCTTTTTATAGACTTCCATATCTTATTGTAACAAAGGCCACAAAAAGATGAAAATAGGAAAATTGATGGGTCCTGATGAAATCCTCATTGAGTTTGGAAGTGTTGAGGTCATGTGGAAGTAATTTGGTTGACTAATTTATTTAAAAAGATTTTAAAGACCAAAAAGAAGCTTGATGAATGAGGAAAAATACTATGAATGAAGGTAATATTTCATATTATTCTAAATATCAGGGTATTAAAATCATGAGCCATACCATGAAACTTTATGAGAGAGTGATTGAGCATAGATTGAGGTATTATACAAAAGTATTAAAGAATAAATTTGGTTTTATGTTAGGAAGTTTTGACTATGAAAACCATTTTCCTCCTTCAAAGATTAATGAAGTAGTATAGAGAAAAGAAACAGGATATTCATATGATTTTTATTGATATAGAGAGCATATGATAGGCTCCTTCAAGAAGTCTGATGATGGATTTAGAAAAGGAGTTTCCATTAGACATATTAATGCAGTCAAGGCCATGTATGATAGAGTGATTACTAGTCTAAGAATTACTGATGTTATGGATGGGCATACTATAGATATTCAAGACAACTCTCTTTGGTGCATGTTATTTATAAATATTCATTAAACCATAAGTTGGAATCACAAAGGAGTGCATTAGAATCCAAGATTTTTGGTTAAGACCAAAATAAATACACTGAATGTAATTTTAGCAAAATTAAAAATAAAGATGAGGATCCAGTAAAAATTGAAGATTCTGAAGTTCTTAAAAATGATCATTTTCAGTATTTGGGATCGATTATTAATATGGATGGATTGAAGAAGATGTTATCCATATAGTTAAAGTAAGTTGAATAAAATAGAAAGACACAACTCAGATATTATGTGATCGTAGGATACTTCTCAAGTTGAAGGGAAAATTTTATAGGATAACCATATGACCAACTATGCTTTATGGTACAGAATATTGAGAAGGTAAAAATAATGTGCACAAGATGAGTGTGGCTGACATGAGAATATTGAAATGGATGTGTGGTCATACAAGAACAGACAGAGTAAGAAATGTATTCATTCATAGAAAGGTGGAGGTAGCACCAATTGTGGACAAATTGAGAGAATGACTTAGTTTCTACATGTACAATAAAGGTGGAGGGATGCACTGGTACAAAGAAGTGTTTTGATATATGCAGCAGGAATGAAGAGGCTTAGAGGCAGACCAAAAATCATATAAGATGAAGTGGTAAGGAAGGACTTGAAACCTTACATGTTTCATAAAGTATGGCCCTAATCAAACAGAGTGGAGAAAAAGGATTGATGTAGCTGACACCAACTAGTTTGGGATTAAGGCTTAGTTGAGTTGAGCATATCTTCTTGTAACAGCGTACCAACTATGGGAATGACACATGCATCATTCTAGGCCTTTACCAACACAAAAAAAATATTCAATACTTCATGCTTTTACAAAGGAGTCCCCTTGGTATTCATCACCATATCATTATGACAAGACCATCAGGAACCAAAGGCTAGAATATGAAAGCAATACATATGAAACAAATCATGTTGTTAAAGATATTTTAAATAGTCTACATGCATGATTCATGCACATATTCACCATGTTGTTGTTGATGTAGTTCATCATGGGTCTATACATGCAATCTATGCATCAGGTATATGAAAACTCACAATTAATATATGCATGCATAGAAGAGTGTGTGTATGTGTGCGTGTGCTTAATAAAAGATTCCTCTTTAAGTAACATGGTATTAGAACTAAACCACTATGCAAGACCTTCATATGAGACTTTGGAGACCTGTCATTATAGAATGGCTTACTCATAGGCCAATTGAATCAGAGTGAGACAAAAATCCACAAGGATCTATCTTCCTGTTAAATCTGCTTATCTTTATATGGAAGGGCATTGTGAGAATGAAGTCATACAAGAAGGGTGAGCTCAAGATCAGAAAGACCTATAAATGGTAAATCTTCATTAGAAATAAAATAGTAAAGTACCCTTTGAACATGATATGCGTTAATATAGTAATGACAGCAAGCAGAGGAGGGATTGCAGCAGCAGCAGCAACAACAACAATCCAAATTTGTGCTATACACTAGAAGAATACAACTAACTGGAGAGGAGGACCGTTCATTAAAGGGTAATGGAAGATGAAGAACCACATTGTCTTAACTACAAATATGTCCATAATGGATACAACAAAGACACCTATCAAGTATGCATCCTAAGACGAAATCACTGTTGATGAGATTAGTGATATAATTGTTGCAGTAGTGAGAATTGAATGGTCCAACCTAGCCAAGAAAAATACTATATTGACGTATATGGAGCATGAAAAGAAAGAAAAAGATCAACCACTTTATTTATTCCTCGGATAAGAATGACTTGCAGAATATGTTCTACTGAGTTAGCCAGTATAAATGCATGCTCTTGGTTGTTATTACAACTTGCAACCGTATAAGGCAGCAAAGAAAACAAATAAATGGAAGATTTGCTTATTACCTTCTTCAGTTCTTCAAGTTTGCTTGCGTAAACTTTTTCTGTTTCATCATCCCCATCCTCATATAGCCATTCTTCAGTTTGTTGTAACCTACCAGAGATTCCTTCCCTTTCTGAATCGGTTGCAAAGCAGCGATATTTGTCGAAAAGCTAGTGGAAAAAAAACAAATATAATGAGTATTCTACCCATAAAGAAAGATGAATAGGCATTCTGAGTTTGATTATACCTTATCACGAATCTCGTAGACATATGCTTCCAGTGCATTCTTTCTGTCTTTTGTTTGCTCCATAACTTTGTCCTGGAAGGCCAGCACCTGTTCGTGCTCTTGAGCTTCTAATAGTTCTTCTTTAGTCATTCCACCATATATAATCTCAGAAATTGCCAACTCGTTCCTTCTACAGGTTCCTTCTCTTTTTATTCTATCAGCGTGCTGTGACAATTGTAATCTGGGCATCACTACTTTTGATATAATTGACAAACAGTAATAGGATAATTTAGAACACACATTTACAAGACAGTATCAAACTTTCTATGTTAATATCACACCCTTCCATGCTTTATAGATAGTAAGAACAATGATGTACATGATGTTAGTATTATTAAGTACCAAATATTTGGAAAAAAAAAAAAGATAGTAAGAACAATGGATGCTATACATGAGAAAAACATTTTAATGTGAATTATAACTGTTCACATGTATCACACTTCATCCTGTTATAGGGACTAATACCGGTGCAACGTCCATGCCATCCAATAAATATGAAGCCCGGACCAAAATTTATCACTTCAACAAACGGGCACACCCTAATTTGTAATGATACAAGTTCATTCCCTGATTTACCCTTTTTATCAATGCATGATCATCTTGATCAGCTTTTATCTAAAGCAGTTTAGAGCCTTTTCCAATTGGAAATAACCTCATTTTGGAAGCCCTAAGGCCTACTCTGTCAAAGAAATGCAGCAACAATGCAAAATTCCATGGTACATGAGATTAAATGCTAGATATTAAGGTACCCATAAATATCAGCTTCCACTATACCAACAGTAGAGTAAGATATGCAACATATTGTTAATGTGCAACCATTATTACACATCTCCCCTTGTTACTAATTTGTAATATCATTCAAACATATTTGTTTGTATCATAAATACTTAAGATTGTGCAATGCATAAATTAAAATCATTACATATAAAGTGCTCAATTTCTTTAAATTAGCCAAAAAAATTATAGGGGTGAAGTCAATAAGAAACTAAAGAAACTGGAACAATGATGCAAATTTTTGGACAGACTGGTTTGCCTTTACATGATGATGCATGTATCATAAATACTTAAGATTGTGCAGTGCATAAATTAAAATCATTACATATAAAGTGCTCAATTTCTTTAAATTAGCCAAAAAATTACAGGGGTGAAGTCAATAAGAAACTAAAGAAACTGGAACAATGATGCAAATTTTTGGACAGACTGGTTTGCCTTTATATGATGATGCATGCCAAATGCCGGTGCAATATGTGACAATTCATCGGCCTTCCACTTCAGTCCAAATACACTAATTTCCAAGACAGACCAACCAACCTCCCCAAACCAACTGACAAAAGTCTAGATTTATGCAGGGTTGTTCCAAACTGCACATTGAGGTGAGTCTGATCCCAGCTTAATTGTATGAGACTTGGGTTTCGCTTTGTCTTCCGAATCAGGGGAGGAGACAGAGGAAGGACATGGATGCAAGTGGCACAGCATTGGTGGTGCTGTAGGAGAAGAGGTGGTGGGAAGGGGGCAAGGTCAAAGGCAGGATTGTCAAAAGGAGAAAAAAGGGGTCAAGGCTGAGAAGCAGCTGCTGCTGGGGATGATGATAGAATAATAGGAAAGGAGAATAAGAGGCCGAGGCAGACAATCAGGAGCTAAACAGCAATAGAATCCTTGAAGGGTGTATGGAAGAAAAACACGGCCATCATAAAAAGTATTGCAGGGGAAGGGGACTTGCGCTGGGAGCTTAGGGCCTATGGTAGGATTCTACAATGGGGGTGGCAACAAGGGTTTAGGAGAGAGGAGGACCTGGCTGCGGAGACTAAGGTGGTAAGAATAGACAGGAGGGCCTCACAGCTATGTTTAAGGTGGGAAGGAATGCAAGGGGAGAGGGAGGGTTAGGGCCACACAGTTGACTAGGAGTAGGTAGGTAATGGATTTCAATTTTTTAAATTATTTTATGCCTTTATTTTATCCCTTCTTTTTTGGGTAGATGGTTAGGGCCACACAGTTGACTAGGAGTAGGTAGGTAAAGGATTTCAATTTTTAAATTATTTTATACCTTTATTTTATTTTATTTTTTAATGGTAGATCGATTGACTAAAACCAGCATATCCAAGAAAGTCAAGAATAGGCGTGCATTATCCTAACTCGATCAAATTCAAGGCATGTAAAGGTTCAGTGGTTTTTCTAACCTGATCCAAAGTTCAACCAATGTAAAATAAAACCTAAATCACTGAATTGCCAACACTATTTTAATCAACAAGAAATTCTATGCTTCAATCAATACAGATGGCTGAACTGTGTTGAGCATTATAAAAGAATATTTTTTAGTTTGCTGAGAAAGATATATTATTTATTAATGAAGTAAAAAAAAAGATATCAAAGCAATATGAGGCCACATCCCATTGCATCATGCAACTGTGGGCCCTAAAATAGTCCCACATCATAATCAGTGCAAACAACATCCAAAAAATCAAATGCGATCCAATCTAACGTCAGAAGGACTTTGATGCACCCAAGGACAAAGTTGGATAGCTGACATCAGAATGACATTAACTGTCCAAAGTTCCAACTCACAAGACATAGGAATTCCCTATGCATCATTTTGTGCAACAAACTGACAAAGAGAGTCTAATAAACTATGCTTCAAAGTGAAAATAGGATCTAAGGCACTACTAAAATATTAGCAAGAGACCACTAAAAGTCTACAATTTCCTTCATAACTCCTCCTTCCAATTAAGGTATCAATTTTTCTAGCTACTATGCATGCACTCTTAAATATTCTCCCTTTCGTGGTTCTGACTACCACAACCTTGGTACAAATCTGAGGCAAAATTCCAAAAAGAAGTGACTCACTTAGAGCCTTATGCATGAATTGTGAATATACTCGAAGGAGAGATTGATGCAACTCTATTTGGGTTATCTCTTAAATAATCCCCATTCTTTTCTTAATTTAATTTAATAACCCAAATTCAAGATTTTTGGAAACATTCGTTTAGCTTCCTATTTCATTATATTGCTTGCTGTAAACCCAGACAATTCTTAATGCTAGTGGAAAAGGGCAAGCAAGCATTCAAGTACACAAATGAAGCATTAAAAAGACTTCCAGAAAGAGAATCACTAGGCAGAGTACAGCTCACGATAGTGCAAAGTAATACCATGGATAATTTGATACAGCCAATAGTTTAGGAGCATGATGCAATTAAACCTCCACATTTTCTAACTGCCTTGATCCATGATAACATTACTGATATATTACTTTGATTATCATCCATGAAACTGACTTCTTCATGTCCTTGAGCAATTGCTTAGCGGACTACTCTATACTCCCAAAAAGGCCATGAAGATAGCCTACCATACTAACTTTATTTAACAACAGGTAGGAGAACCAACGTCAAAATAAAGTAATGAAAAAGGCTAGTTATCACCCAAATATTTAGTCACTACAAACCATATCACATGCTCAAAATTTCCAAAAAAAGTCACTTAGCCTCTTCATGACATCCAAAGCAGACACATTTGTTCAAAGCAATCAAACTGATTCATGACACTAATCAAGGCTTAAGCTTGCAGAAGAACATTATGGTCAGAAAACCATCCAACCAAATGGCACTCAATTTATCCTCAACTAGATTGCTTGAATTTAAAATTCACTTTTCCTAAACTACATTTGAAGGCATGCTCTGCAACAACAAAGCATGCCTTTAGACAGCTTTAAACAAGTATATTTGCTACCTCATGTGGATACTTTCCTAAACCTTTTGGTTTTGCTACTGCATTTTTGAAATATCGCATCATTTTTATCTACAAAAGTCATCTCATAACACAAGACTATTGTTTAGCCAACTTTCTTACTACTCAACCTAGTGGCATGCCTATCAAGTTGTAAAGGGACATGACTTACAAGCAAGTCAAAGTTGATTACAACAAGAAAGCATGCTTATACTCTTGTTTTTTTAAACAACTTCCTCCCATTATCCACAATAAAATAAATCGCAACCATTTCCGCTAAGCTAAACAACAGCTCCTTATCCACAAATCCCACGAAACCCTACAAATGGGGAGGTGAGTAACAAGAGGAAAGAAGAGAACTATGCCTCACTTAAAAAGCAATTTCTCTTGATCTACTCCTTTCATAAATCATAAGATTACCTAGTTTCACCTAATATTGCCTAATTCTGTCAGAATCAGTATTTCAAGGCACACACTTGGTGCATTTGCATCATGTATCCAAGGGCTCTATCCCATCATCGCTTCTTTGCATGTGTTCTCAAGGCAAATTCAGAAGGCAAGTGCAACTAATTTTTCAGAGAAAGCTGGAATAGTCAAATGGCCCTATGCATCATGTTCTCTTCTCAATGAATCTATAAAATCAAAAACTATTAGCATGGCCTTAGTCACCACCTATTGGAATTACTTTAAATTCCTTCACAAAATTTTCATCAGTGCTATAAATATAGAGATTATTACAATAATGAGAACATATGAAGAAGATGAATCACACACCAATGCAGATTGGTACATGTATGACATCAAAGAGTTTTACTGAGAACAGTCAAAGATGTAATAAAATATACTAATTTAACCATGGGCATTGGTCAGTTCCTTGGTTTTCTAATTTGATAGGCAATTTGATGCTTCCTGATATATGATGAGAGCATTCGGTAATAAGAGAAACTAAGCAATAGATATATAAAGAGATTAATTTTTTTTCATGGAGCATAAACCAGGAAAGTTAGAGTCCATATTATTCACGTGAAACAAATAAAATGAAGAAATGATGAAAGACCTATACATTTTACCATAAGCAAAAGAAAATGAGCTCACTCAATACGACAATAAAAACATATTTACACAGGATAATCAGAACAAGACAGAAAACTCACAGAAGGCCTGGATCCAGGTTCAGTTTGTGTAGATGTTCCATTTTCAACAGTATTTGCTACTGTATCATGCGGGACACCAGAAGGGAACTCAGGCTCCACTCTGTCCATGCGACTTCTATCTCTTGAAACTGGATCATTTATGTCATCTTCAACCAACTGAAACAGTTGAATTATGGCCATTGAATGTTACAAAGATGCAAGCTGATGCTTGATATATTTAACATATTTAAACATAGCAAGTTACCAACAGATAGAATTCCATACTCACCGAAGCTGATTCTACAGAAACTATGCCATGAAGATTTAGCCGAACTCTAACTTTAACTTTAGGTTTTTCACTCCAAGAAGCTTGAAAAGGCCCAACCTGCAGGAACATTATAAACCCATTCAGATGTGTCTTCAAAACCGATAGACCAAGATATGCCCCAAAGAAATACGTAACACAAGTTAAATATAAGCATAACAGCAAGAGAAATCCATCACAGGATTAAAATGTATAAAAATAGATCCACTGATAAGATGTATAAACAACATGGAACCTGTGTTAGTGCTTGGACTTAGGGTGATAATCACCATATCATCATTGTTTTCCTTCAAAAGTTTGCACCATAGCAGAAGTTTGCCCAACATTTTGTATGATCCATCTTATTCAGACAACCACAATCTGGAGCTACAGAACTGCAATTTACCATTTGACATCACGAGAAATATTCCTATTTGATAAGAAAGCCTCCCATGATCCTGAACCAATTTCTCTTAGGATTAAATATTGCAACTTTGTCTCTAAAGATCTGATGATTCTAATCCAGTGGTATTAGTCTGCGTAACTGATTCGCTTTTGTGGCTAGTTGATAGGGCCTATTGGTACGTGTCACAAGTCTCATGCATTGGAACCAATGGTTATAAGCCCAAATATGCTAACATGCAACATTTTCTTTCCCAGTGAGATCCCTTAATTTCAAGGTTGTGGAAAATAGATTAACTAGAATATTTATATCAGGTAACATGTATACCAGAATGCTATATGAGTTTATTAAATTAGTTTGCATGACTCAGTACCTAACCATGAAGCTTTCATTTTCTACCTATTCCTCACTGTGTTTCAATGTTTGTAGAATTCTATCCCTCTGAAAAAGCAGAAGACCAACAGTGGAAGAGGATTTGGGATTGTAATTGGTAGCTCCCAAGTACTGGCTGAGAAGCGTATAATGGTTCTTATAGATAACACATTGAAACGAAGAAGAGAAAACAAAAGATAACAACAGATTTTACTCGTAAGTGAGGCACAACTGTGAGCTGTTCGGTGCATACCCATGTTGTCAAACCCCCATAAATGAGTTGCTATCGTGACAAGAATGTCCCAGCATCAACTATGCAAATTGTCTAAAATATATAGCAGTCAGAGAAGCAAATATAAAATTCAAATTTTTCCTAAGACATTTTTAAACGAAAAAGTCTGCAAATAATTAATTTCTAAATTATGTGTTAGTTTAGTATTATGCTCATAAAAATGATGATACTGCACTAAAGTGATCCAACTACATGCTTAAGCAAAGTCAATAGTCAATCTCGCTGATCCAGATATTCACCCCTCATTTCTCGTTTAATTTTCCCAATATACATTAATACAGGTTGAGGGTGATCTTGGTTAGGAAAAACCTGCCATACAAATTTCAAATAAACATCCCTTGTTGAAGCATAATATCTACATAATAATCTCAATAACAAATAAATGCTCTTTTGCAATAATTGATGTTCAATGGGCACTAAATATATAGATACAAATATAAGATAAGCAACAAGTCAATTCATCTTGCATAAGAACTATGATTAGTCATATCAAGGTGTTAAAAGGGGTCACCATGACCAAGAACAGAGAATGGAACCCTACAGCGAATTAGCTAATGAATATGGAAGTCAAAACACAGTTTCTGAAAAATCATACCTTTACTTTTAAAAATTTCATCCCTTAAACCTAAAAATAAACAGTGCCAACTATTAGGCAAAAAATTCTGCACATCATAAAACAAATGGTTCTAATCCCTCACACATGCACAAACATATCTATTTCTATGTCCGTACAAGTGCTTGTTTATGTGCCAGTCCAACTAACAATCAAGCAGCATAATTTGCATGTCCTTGAACAAACAAGAATATTTCGAAAATAACCACACCTGGAAGCTGCTAATTTTTGGAGAAGCACCAGGTGGCAGTTCACTTTGGTTAGCATAGAAGGCTTCCAAAGTGAAAGTGTTAGTCCGGTGGAAAGTAAGCATTTTAACACTTGGAAACGGCTGGCCTTTCCGGAAAAGTATGTTACTTGACAATGTGGAAACAGGACCTTCATCTGAAGCAAATCCTATCGAAAAGGGAAATGAGTCTTGTACCTACAAAAAACAAGACAAGATACCTTTGTGATCATTCACATTAAAAGTAAGCAGTAATATGATGCAGAAAGAAATTTGGTAATGCACTTCTTATGCACATTGCTATAAAAGCAGCAGGAAAACTTTGTCAGAAATCAAATCAAAATACACAGGATTAGTATGATTTCCTCTCTATTCAATAGTCCAAGCACACAATCTAGGACCTCAACTTTTCTTCTTCTCAGTCCTAAAGTATGGCTCATCATGATACTCAAATGAAAAATGCATTGCAAATACTAAAATATGCCTGCCAATTCAGGTTTTCTCTGGAGATCTCTACCCACTTTCCAGCAACACATTAACCTAGGCATAAGGGGCATAATAACCGGACATCATCCTCCTGTAACAGAGAATTTTAAGGGAAACAGGAAGCATAATTCTGTACACCTTTTTCCTTAAACAGCCTCCCACAAGTGGGCAACCCTTTAAACTAACCTCCTAACACTAAGAAAACCGAAAAAAAAAAAAAAGGAACCTAGAAGGGCTACTGGTTATGCACAGAGGTACTTGCTTTCCCTCACAAGGCTCAAAAGGAGTCATACATATGGCTGGACCACTTATGGAAAGATTCTTACTCCAAAGTGTTAGCTCACAATGTAAGAGTTGGAAGCCGTCTAATATGAGGGCTTAAAGATATGAATCGCGCAATCACTTTCTATGCAATTATGGTAGAAATCCTAGCACAGCCATTTTAAAATGTGGTGCATGAGGCTACATATGTGACTGCATATGACATGCAGTCCCATGGTGACTGCACCACATACCCTATACACAGTTAATATGTGATCAGGTTGCATATGACTCGAAAAAGCGGTTTGCTTAACACTTTGTAGACACATATGCAACAAGATTAGCATTATGCAGTTGAATATCTAGCCTACATATGCAGTCCCATGGTGACTGCACCACATACCCTATACACAGTTAATATGTGATCAGGTTGCATATGACTCGAAAAAGTGGTTTGCTTAGCACTTTGTAGACACATATGCAACAAGATAAGCATTATGCAGTTGAATATCTAGCCTATTATTTTTATGTGACTGCATATGTGATCCTCTCAGCATTATGCAGCCATAAACATGCGACCATTCTTATGTAGACTCCTGGTTGGGTTGGCTGTGGGTTTCAAGCAGGTCAGATACACATACCTTAATAATACCAATATATTAATTATGATTATCCCTAATAAGAATTAAAAACTAAGTGGCAAGCACCAACTACTAGATGCAATTGTTATTTATATTACTATCATCCATAAAAGTATCGCTATTATTCAATCAAAAAATACTGCTATTATTCTTGTAGTTGATATATCATTTTTAATTATTTAAATACTAACCATATATGCATCCACATATGCAACGTAATGCATTTGTGCTATGTGGTGCCTTGATCACCCGCATACTGCAGTTGTCTTTCAAAACATTACCTAGCATGTGCGCTACACAGCAACAAATAGAATCCCAATGGAATATTATCAAATCAGTATTCTGACTGATAGAATAAAGAACATGGGTATCTAGTACGTAAAAACACATCATCCTTAATACAAGCTAGAATAAAGATGTACAAATATACTAAAAGAAGTTGTACTACATACTTTACATTAAATCTTTGACAAAAGATTGAACGATTTTGAAATCAATGATGGGTCATTCAAATTGAAAATCCATATTATGGAAAATGATCCACATCATGACCCGTTTGGTCACTCGACTAGGTTATCCATGGGATTAACCTAATATCAGAGGCAATAAGCGGACTGTAAATGGTGTGGGAAATGAAAATTTCTATTACCAGATTTGATTAAAAAAAAGAAAAATCCTAGAAATTATAGATACCATACATCACCTTTTAGAACACATATATGATTCCAATTTTTTCAAGATATTGTATGTGGTTGCTTTATCATGGGGCATAAGTTTCTTCTTTCCTCCCTTTAACACCTCTCTTCAGATCAATTCGGAAGAGTTTTATCCATGAGAAATCTTGAAATATACCTTACAAGAAATGCCTACAAACCAAAGTTCACTATTTTGGTGATCTCTCACCTATGCATTAAGTGGATATAAAAATGAACTTTATCAATTGCACTATGTGCTAAGACACAATATTGGACACATAAACTGAAAATCCAGTTATTGATCATAATCTATACATCTTAAGATAGGTTAACTTATATTCAGCACTTTTTGATGATTTGATCATAGTGGAACAATATATCATGCTATTTGTGCACCCATTTGATGCATAAGTTAGAAACCACCAAAATATGTAAATTTGGATCTCTGCACCTTTTTTATAGTACAGACCATCTTAAATGATTTAGACTTTCAATTGGAATGGTCCATTATGGACTTTGAATTGTCGAATCTTTTTCCAAAAATTTAAATTAAAGTGTGTATTTAAACTCTTAGAAAAAGATTTTTAAAACTAAATGCAAAAGTGGCTCCCAATTTTGACATTCAGACTTTAGGAAGAATTTTCTCATAATCACTGACAATGTAATTTCACTCAAAGCTTTTTAAGTTAGTTGGCTTAGAGGTTGATTTGGCTCTCCATCTAACAAGTTTACTACAAAGTTGATAGCTGCCTAAGAAGACAACCTACTTTGTCAATGGAGTCTCTTGACCCTTGGTGTTATGCCTCTAAATTGTTGTAAGAAACATGAAATTCATGGAGCCTCGGAAGCTTTGTGAAATATAATTGTTGAGTTTTCTTTATATAAAATCTGGTAAATCAATGGATTTTTGCATTTCTATTTGGTGAGAGAACTCTATTGTAGAAACGAGTTCATTGTTCAATTCATATGTGTTCATTTACCAAGCCATTATATTTGTTAAAAATCCCTACATACATATAGTAGTAAGTCTTCCCATACCGGTACTGGCGGCCGTTTCAACCGGCTGGCGGTACGGTACGATATGGTTCCGTATCGTACCGAATCGAGGCGAATCGATGAAGAAATTCGGAGCCGAACCAGGAGAAGAAAAAGAGAGATAGAGAGAGAAATAAAGAGAGAGAGGGAGGAAGAAAGAAAAAGAGGGAGGGGAAGGAGCCGGCGGGGCCACCAGACGGCTTCCGGCTAGGCCACCGTGGCCGTCGGAGGGCTCAATCCACGCGCACGGCGCCGCGAGCATGAAACAGGGGCGACGCCCCTGTTTTACAAAATTTTTAAAAAAATCGAGTTTTAAGTGAAGCCAGCCGATTTTTTTTTAAAAAAAAAAATCCTAAAGTCGGCAACTGGATTGCCGACTTCATGAGTTTAAAACAAAAAAAAATAAAAACAGGCCATCGTCTATTTCGAAAAAGAAGAATAGGATGGAGCTGCGGAGGGGCTCCGCCCGCTCGACCGACCACAGGCTGTCGACATCGGCTCGCTGGCCACCGGAAACCTCGCGACGGAGGCACCGTCCGTTCGATATGTCGCCCCCCCACCAAGCTCTCTCTCTTTCTCGCTCTTTTAAGTACCCTATCGGACGATAACAAGGCTCAAAAGCCCTCTAGCAGCCACAGTGGGCCACCGCCGGCCTCCGACGGCTCCCGGCTCCCGCCTCCCTCCCTCTCCTCCTCTCTCTTTCTCTCTCTCACACTTTCCCTCTCTTTCCCTCCCGGTACCGCCAGTACACCGTTTGAACCGGCCGAACCGTGCTAGTTCCCCATCGGTCCGGTACGATACGGGATATACCGACCGATTTGGCACAGTACAGAAAATCCTATATAGCAATCTTATTCTAATTCTATAATAGAATACTAAAACCAACATGAGATTGTTGTCTAGTTTTTAAACAAAATCTGATAACCGATCGTGCCCTAACAAAACCCATCATGCTCTTATACTATTTCCTGAATTTTAAGCAAATAAGGACCTAACCTTGTTCTCCTGAACTTCTCCCTCAAACAGCAATATATAGAAGGGAGCTGTCATCCCTTTCCTTTTGTTTTTCTCTTCTTTCTCCAGCAGAAAAACTTATGGCAATGCATCAAGTTGAATTAGACTCAGTAAGACAAAAAAGTTATGGATCTTAATCTAGACTGTCTGTTCAAATTTAAGCTATTTTAGGACTGGACTGGTTCACATCTTTTAAGCCAGACATGCCACTTTAAACTATGCCAGTCAGGTGTAACATGCAAAGCCTAACTCATTTTAAAAATTGGGTCTAGTTTAAGTCAATTTTGACCTGAAGGTCCAGATTTCTTATTGAATTGAGGAAAATTCACATCAGTTCACCAACCATCTTGAACTCATACCTTAACACAATTATCATCAAAATTGACATTCAAATCCAATTCATCACGCTAGAATACTAAAGCATAAGTTTAACAAAGTGAATGCAATAGATATATAATAATCTGTTATGACTAATATGCATTCTGCCCATCATGATTAGTTTTTCTGCTTATGATTCTGCATAAATTTATTTTACCGATCCACTTTTCACATTAAAAGAAAAAAACAGGACATGACTAATTCTCGGCTTTCATCAATACAATTTTCATCTTCTCAAGGTTAATTCAAGACATTCTCTCATTAATTTTGAGGGCTTCTATGACTTCATCATCAACTACCATTAAGTTCTTTGCCTACTTCTCTGTATATCTCACAAATTGCTCACTCACTAATTGTATCTAGAATTTGCCTAAGATTATTTTAAATTATCTTGCCAAGAAACTCTTTTGGTGCTTATGATATATTGCTTACAGTGATGTAACAGATATAAAAGGTAGTTTAACTAGCTAAGATTTTCAATGACCAATTTGTATAATCAAATGAAGTATTTATAAAAAAAAACTTTAAAAAGGAGAAAGACATATAAATGTCTATTCAAAATATAACAAGGAATCTCAGAGCAGAATAAAACAAAGATTTGTACAAAATATTTTAAAGAATAAATTCGGGTGCAGTACTGATTAATAGGTCTGAGAATAATCATCGTATCATTTGAACAAGAAACGTTGTTCATTAACCACAAGACAAAGGAAGTAGCAAGTTTTTCATATCAAATGAAGCAGTAAAAGATGTCTGAAATTGGAAAATTAGAAGAAGTATAATAAATATCAAACCTCGTATTCCTTAACCCTGAAAACAGGGCTCAGCATGGCACACTGAAGAGCACAACCACGTGCAATGCATTCACTCGCATTGAGGGTCCGGCTAGGTTCCCTCCTGAAAAACCCAGCCAATATCCTCGTTATAGCCGGTACCCGTGACCCTGAACCCACAAGTTCTACAGAGTGTATCATATCCACATTCTGTCCCGCATCCATCAAAGCTTTCTTGCATGGTTCTAAGACCCTCTCCAGCAAATCCGCAGCAAGCTTCTCAAATTCTTCTCGCTTTATAAAACCCTTCACATCTTTCTCATCCATCAAGCACTCTATATGCAAAGGCGCTTCGGCATTTGCACTAAGAACCTTCTTCAGCTTCTCACAGGCCATCCTTAACCTCATGCTCGCCCGCGCATTGGAACCCACGTCAATCTTATACTGTTCCTTAAAGTGCTCAGAGAAATAGTTGAACAAAACCTCATCAAAATCTCTACCACCTAAGTTCGCATCAAATGCGTGCGAAAGAACCCTCATTTGTCCAGACTCAAAGGCAGCTACCGAGACCTGGGTGTCGCAATGGCCAATATCAACAAAAGCAACAGAAGTGGCAGCACCAGGTGGGGCAAGATCAGTCTTGTAGATGCCGTAGCCCAAAGCAGTGGCGGCGGTGTCATGCATCAGCCGCAGGGGCCTCAGCCCGGCGATGGCGGCCGCATCAAGATACGCCCGCCGCTGGAGGTCCGTGAAGTAGGACGGAATCCCGATCACACAATCCGAGACCAAGGTTTCGAGGCTCTTCTCGGCTACGTCCTTCAGGTGGGCAAGGAGCATTCCAAGGATCTGGACGGGCGTGAAGGCCCGGTCTTCGTTGAGGTACCGGAGGTGGATGAGGATCCCGCCGTCGGGAGCCTGGGAGGTAAGGAAGGGGAGGCGGCGGAGGTCGGCCTGGACGTCAGGGTGGTCGAAGGCGCGGCCGATGAGGCGCTTCACCTGGGAGACGGTGGAGCGAGGGTTCATGGCGGCGGAGGCGGCGCCGGTGGTGCCAAGGAAGCGCTGCTTCTCGCCGAAGGAGACCACGGCGGGAGTCTCCCGCTTGGATTCATCGTTAAGGAGGACGTCGATGCCGCGCTGCTTCACAGCGGCGATCACGCAGTTGTCGTTGCCGATATCGAAGCCCACCACGCTCATCTTGGAACCAACCCGAGGGATCAAATCGGGAGAGCAACAACCCTAGATGCGATTGGATTGGACATAAAGAATCCCTAAGAATCGAGGTTTCAATCGGAGGACGGGATCGGCCCAAGAAACGACGGACTTGGATATATTGGAGGATCGGAAACGAACCCTAGGAGCAGGATCGAAGAGGAGAAGAGGAGAAGGGGAGGCAGAGGAGAGCTTCGAATGGGGGGGGAGAGAGAGCCGCGGGAGAGGGAAGGGACGAGCGGAAGTGGAGGGGCGTCAATCGTTGGGCAGTGCGCCAATGCGCCGGTCCGTTCCGTTCGGGAAACGTGGCTATCCGCGCTGGGAAACTTATCCCGTTATCCGGTAGTGGAATTGGGGGAATCGCATCCGTGAAACGATAAGAGATCCAATTTTTTCGAAAATGGAAACTGAACGTCTGTGAGCATGCTCTACGTCATGCATTTCTTTTAGGTAATGCAAAAGCTTTGGCATTCAACGCCAAACAAGTAGGGTTGAAATTAGAGTGTCAATTGATCGGATTCAGATCCAAAATTTATAGATATTTATTTAATAGATTTGAATCTGATATTAGTATTAAATTTATTTATCTAAATTCAAATCCAGATCCGATTAACTATTACATAAATGGATAGAGTCTGGATATTTAATATCCAGACCCGATAAATTCGAGACCCGATATATATATATATATATATATATATATATATATATATATATATATATATATATATATATATATATATATATATATATATAATATTATATATATAATTATTTTGAATCATTAGATCAAAGATTCAACGGTTTAAAATTTCTAAAACTTTTGAAATCCTAGGTAAATCCTTTATCAGTTAACCTCATCGGCCGCCCGTCCCTCTCAATCTCTCTCCCTCTCTCTCTCTGTCTCTCGATCTCCCATCCCGACGGTCCTCCACTCTGGCCCCTCCCTCCCCTCCTCCGACCTCTCGCATAGTCGCTCCTCCGGCCTCTCCCTCCTCTCTTTCGGCCTCTCGCACAGTCGCTCCTCCAGCCTCTCCCTCCACTCCTCCGACCTCTCCCTCCGCTCCTCTCGTGCAATCGCGCTCCTCTGACCTCTCCCTCCCCTCCTCCGGCCTCTCCCTCCCCTCCTTAGCTCCTCTCACGCTCCTCGGGCCTCTCCATCTCCGGACGCGCTGCTTCTCCATCTCCACCACACCGGTGGCCGGACCCGGACCCACATCGGCTGATGGAGGAAAGAGGTTTAGTGTTTTAGGATCTCAATCTCTCTCTCTCTCTCTGTCTTTCAGTCTCCCTCTCTCCCTCTCTCTATCTCTCAGTCTCCCACTGTCCCTCCGCCACCGCTGATCATCCCTCCTCTCCTCTCCATCTCTCCCACTCTGTCGCTCTGATCCCACGACCCCGACAGCCAATCCTGCTTTCCAACTACGGCGCCGACTTCATCTCCATCTCCGTTGCTCGCCAGACCCGACATTAAGGCAGCCGATCTATTATTTTCTAGGTAAGCACACCTGTAAATATCATTCACTGATTTACTATTTTTTAAGTAAATATCATATGGATTAAGCACACCTGTAAATATTATTCACTGATCTACTGTTCATTGCTGTGAATGTATTGGTGAAATTTATTTGTTAGTTTTTTTATGTTCAATAAGTAATATTTTATATTTTTTTTGATTAGGTCATCATTATTATCCCATGGCATGTGGAAGTTGATTTGGAGTTGCGACTTGTGAGGAATGTTGGAACAAATTGGGATGGAACGATGTGATATTGTTATTAAAATTTAGACAATGTATCGAATACTTTATAATTGTATGTTGTTATTAAAATTGTAAGTTGTTATTATAATTGTATGTTGTTATGTTTTTGGATATTGTAGTTGGATTTTTACTTGTTGAATTTGAGTAAATTTTATATTTTTATTTGCATGATTATATGATTGTATAATTTTTAGATATTTTTTAGATCATTGTATAATTTTTAGATATTTTTTATGAAACTTTGAATATGAGTTTCGGATCCCGAAACCGGATCCAGATATCCGAGATCCATTAGGGTCTGAGTCTAGTACTTCAAGACTAGACCCGTCGGGTATTCAGGTCTGGATCCGATACCAATAACTAAAATCGGGTCCGGATCTGGATATCTAGGTTCCGATCCGATCCTGACCTGTTAACAGATCTAGTTGGAATGGGATCGAATATAGATCAAATACTAATATATTTATATGTATAATTATTTTATTTAAAAAAAATATAAATATAAATAAATATAAATTTAATTTTAATATTAAAAATATTGATATAAATATAGATATAGATTAGATAATTAAATTTTATAATAGTAGAACCTAAAATATTACTAAGCAGATGATGAATTAAGTTATAACATGTTAATGCGCTCATCTATTTCTCTAAAAAATTTATAAATACCATATAAAATTAAATAGTATTACATATGGATTCGGATATTTAGTACAGATGGGAGAGCTATCTATTAATATCCATACCTATTTTTCTAATAAACATAGATATGATATGGATATTAGTCGGATGCTCAAATTTTTATCCATATCTGGATAGATTCAGATACGAAAATAAATTCGAACGGATATTATCTGATCTATTTTCACCTTAATGAATAGAAACTCAAACAAATGATAAATTAAAAAAAAAAGGTTGAGATATGTTTATATTCCTTATTTCCTATCATTAATTAATAAACTTTTTAAAATTTGTTCTAGTAGTTGATCACTTATGTTATTCTCTTTATTTTGATGGAAGCATACCTACCCATTAGCAAACACTTAATTGGTTGCAACAGCCAATACACGTTTTCCGATCTCTCTTCAAAGATAGAAATTTGAGTATAATTTGTCAATATTTTAAATTACAAGGGTCACTAATCTTTCTTTCTCCACCATATCTCTCCTCGATGAATTTGATGTCTTATGTTTCTAGCTTAAAATAAACATTGGCTATTTGTGCACCAATATAATTTGCCAACAATTTTAGACTTTTCATTACTGAGATAGTTAAAATTTATGCATTCTAAAATTAATTTTGTTAACGAATAACTAACATTATAATGCATTATTTATAACCTATTGGGGCATATAATTTTATGTTACACAATATTGTTTATATGGTCTTCATAGCATCCCTAGGAAATTTACTAATTTATTGAGAAAGGTGGTTCATCAGACACACATTTTCTTTCAAAAGTACTTTCTTAAAAAAAAAAAAAAAAAGACTACTTCTATTAACAAGACTTTACCAAACATATTTTACTACTAGAGTCTTTATTTACGTAAGTACTGCCGTAGATCATGAGCTATTCATTAAGTACTTTTTTATAAGCTGAAGCAACATCAAATGCACCAGCACCTTTTTTTCACCCTTCGTCAATTTTTTTTGATAATATAAAATTATAACTATTTTTTAACTCACATAATTCAGTTATTTTTGCTCTTTTCCATCTGGGATGGGATGTGAAGGAGAATAGGCCTAGATCAATGCGCATGTGTGCTACTGGTGGGTACGGTAGAAAAGATGGAGGGAAGCAAGTTTTACTTTCTTGACCTTCAAGAATTGTACTGTTAGAGTGATGCCTTCTTACTAGGAAATGGTAACTATGGAATTATGATATAAAGCAAAAGATTAAAAGATAAATAAAGATAACAAAGGAGAAGCAGAATGATAAAATGAGATTTCTGGTATTCAATTGGCAAAGGATTTTTCCTAGAGTTATGGATTATGTTAGGGATAATTTGGAATGGATCGATGATATATGAAGATTTTAGTCCATTTTGACCCTTCGGATCTATATCAGTATTTCTCAAGCGGTCTAATTATTGCTGTTTGTTCGACCTCCTGTCGGCAAATATCTATCTCGGCTCTTGGTCGGAGGCTATTCTGTCTGATCTCTCATCGATATATTCTTGATTCGAATCCTGGGTGGAAAAGATTTGATCCGATCCATGGTCGGAAAACTATCAATTCCAACTCCTAGTCGGCATGCTTCGCTCTCTGATCTCTCTTCGAAAGCAGATTGATCGGATTTAGATTTAAAAGGCAGGCACCAACTAGCCATAGCTATCAATACTATCCAGCCATAGCTGTTCATACCATCTGGTCATAGCTGTCAATACTATCTAGGTGTAACCGTCTGATCCCGAGAATCTTTCAAGTGTAACCACCTGATCTTGAGAATCACAACCAAATAACCACATCAGATTTGAATAGCCTATCTACCAAAAATGGTTACACAGTCGTCTCCTCTATAAATACTCAAATCCTGAGGATCCAAGTAATAATCTATCTCAGAGAGCTAAAACTCCGCTTCTCTGTTTGCGTGTTTTGACTTGAGCATTGGAGGATCCTCATCGGAGTACAATCTTCTGGTCCAAACCTTTTTGCAGATTGCTCCAGCACTACATTTTTTAATTTTTCGATGTCAACTAGAAACAAGCCGCAACAAAATAAAGGAAGGACGGCTCAGCAATGTTCTCCTTCTCGAAAATGGACAGCTTGGAGACAATGTGAACTTCCTCATCATCTTCATCTTCATCTTCATAGTCCAAGGAAGTGAGATCAAGCTCCAAATGTTCCTCCTCTATTGACTTTCGACAGTCGACCCAATCTTCTTTGTGAGCTTGATGAAAAATCTTCTTGCTGAAGGTCAGATGGCTATTACGGTATTCTTCAGATGTCTTAAATGCCTCAACCGCTCGAACCATCTCCTCGACGAAGGCAGGTGATGCCTTGAAGTCCTCGACGGAGGAGCACTTGGCATCTTGAATGTGCTCCTCAGTCCTTCTCTCTGCCTCTTTCTCCCTCTCCAGGATAAGGGTGAGATTGGACTCCACCTGCCCAAGGACCCCTTGGAGATTCTTAGCCTCAGCCTCTAGTTCTTTAATTTTCACCAGAGCTATCTGGGCATCCGTCTCGGCTTTCTTCTCGACCTCTCATACCTGTGCCTCTCTAGTCGAGCGGTCCAATAGATTGATGAGAATATAGAGCAGCTGCATCTCAAATCGACTGAGTTAGAGAAAATATGATGATTAAAAGGGGGAGGGATGACAGAATAAAAGCTATATCTGGTGACCCATGGTCAAAGATAGTTTTCTCAGATTGAAAATGCTCATTCTATCCATCTGCTCCAACTCTACTAGAATTACGAAGTTCTCGATAGTTTTTTGAACGGCCTTTCAGTCTTGAAAAAATAGATCCTTCGAAATATTATCGAGAAAAGCCTCATCATCGTCAGCCTCCTTAAAAGATTCGACCCGAGCAGAGATCTTAGAAGGCTGAGGTTGCTCGATGATTTCTTCTCGGGAGTCGACGATCAGGGTCAGAATAGGTGCAGATATCGCCAAAATTACTCCAATCTCGAAAGAGACTGCTTGGTCGACAGTGGTAAACTTTTGGCTGAGTTCAAAAGATTTTAGCATTTTTTTCTCTCGATTCCGACGGCCTGAATCTTTCTCTTCTGTGGAAGAGAGGTCTTCAATTTCGCAATATCCTTTGCCGAGAGTTCTATTTCTACGATTATTAAAAAAATATCAGGTTAGAGAGCTATATATATACATATATATATATACATATATACATACATACATACATACATACATATATATATATATATATATATATACACATACATACATATATATATATATATATATATATATATATATATAAAAGAAGCAAGAAAGCATGAACGACCCTACTCACTCTTGGGGTCACTAAAGGAAAGCTCTATCGAGAAAAGAGATTCATCGAATAAAAGCTCATCCAGATGAGGAGTATTGTAATCCAGGAGATCCCTAAGCTCTTTTTTTTTCTTGGCGCTTAACTATACGGGCTTCAAGGATGAAGCTTCGATCCGACCCCAGTCTGGAAGCTCTCAGTCATCTATCAAAGCACAAGAAACAAAAAAGAAATGGCTCTTCGATTCATGAATGGATGAAGGAACGCCAAAGACCAAAGAAGAGATACCCCTTTGGGAGGAAACATATAGTCAGTCGGCGTATGGATGTTTTTTTAATGTGAAGAGAGCTCAAAAAAGAGGAATTAAAGGTCGGACTCCCATCTGAGAGCAAAGTATAAGAAGCCCTATGATGTATCTAAAGGAGTTTGGGGATACAGCATAGAAAGCAATCCTATAGAACCTCAAAAGCTCAAAGATGAAAGAAAAAATAGGAAATCTAAGATCTGTCCAAAGATTTTTCTCATACACTGCTAATCGACCTGGAGGTGAACTGTGAACTCGAGCATTGGAATCAGAAAGTTCAAGACAGAACTCATTCAGAATATAGTATTGGGTTCGGAGCAACTCCAAATCATTGAAGGTCAACTCGATTTGGACCTCTCCAGGTTTGATCGAAGAATTGATTTTAGACCTAGGGCTTTTTGGATCCTTCACTTTCTTTCTCACGGGGCTCTCACTCATAAAGTTTTCGAAACCCACTATGAAAACAGAAGCCTAAGGGAAAATGAAAGGAAGAAAAAATCAAGAAGAAGGTAAGAGGGACTTACCTTCGAGTAAGAAATCAAAAGGAAGTAATTATCTTTCGAAAGCTCTTCACACGATGGAGAAAGAAGGAAATTTGATTGTGGGAGCTTTGGAGTAAGAAAAATGATAAAGAAAGAAAAGATTTTATCAGAATCAGTAGAAGGAAAAATAAAACAAAGAAAACCGTCCCTTTAAATAGAAGGACGCATGTCTCTCGGAGGACGTCAAATCAGTATAAATTTCTGAAATGGACCATGCGTCAAGCCTTCATTAGCTCAAACTGGCCGATAGTCTTTACATTTAATGCATCTTAGCAGAGAAGAGTAGTGTATGCATAGATTTTAAAATTTTATCATTAGTTCAATAATTTTTTTGTCTGAAAAACTACGCACAGAAATTGGGTTTAAAAAAAGCTCTTTACATCTCTGATCATTTAGAATGCCAAGATAAATACTCCCATAGTCCGACCAAAGCTTGGACTAGGGAGTAGGAGGATATATGTTAGAAGTAATTTAGAATGGACTGATGATGTATGAAAATTCAAGCCCATTTTGACCCATCGAGTCCATATAAGCGCCTCTCAAGCGGCCTAATTGTTACGATTTGTCCGACCTCCGGTTGGCAAATGTCTATCTCAATCCTTGGTCGAAGGCTATTCTGTCCGATCTCTCGTCGGCATGATCTTGATCCGAATTCTAGGCAAAAAAAATTTGGTTCGATCCGTGATCGGAAAACTATCAGTCCCAACTTATAGTCGGCATGCTTCGCTCTCTGATCTCTCCTCGAAAGTAGATTGATCGGACTCAAATTCAAAAGACCGACGCCAACTAGCCATAGCTGTAAATACTATCTTGCCATAGCTATCAATACCATCTAGCCATAGTTGTCAATACTATCTGGGTATAACCGTCTGATCCTGAGAATCTTTCAGATGTAACCATCTGATCCTAAGAATCACAATCAAATAACCACACCAGATTCGGCCAATCTGTCTATCAAAAATGATTACACAGCCGTCTCCTCTATAAATACTTAAATCCAGAGGATCTAGATAAATAATCCATCTCGGAGAGCTAAAACTCTAATTCTCTGTTTGTGCGTTCTGATTTGAACGTCGGAGGATGTTCGCTAGAGTACAATCCTCCGACCTTAATTTTTTTGCAGATTGTTTCAGTACTGTATTTCTCAATTTTTTGACGTCAATCAAAAATAAATCATAATAAATTATTTATACAACTTTTCATTAACTTTCTAGCAACCATCTATTCTTAATATTAGTACTTATCATTTTCAGTTACTATTCTTTTTTCCACTTTCTTTTGGTGGTGGACACCGTCAAATCTAACTCCGCATCCCACTTCCCATATATATATATATATTTTTTGGTAAATGTCTCACGCGCTATTCCCACATCTTTGTCTTGTTCCAGAACAATCGCCAGAGTCATATGGAGAAGCCGCAGAACGTAAGTTGTCTTTTCAGTTTATGCTTCTCGGGTAAATCATATGTATAATCAAATAATTACTTAATCCGGTTCGTCCAACTGTTCTTATATGTCACTTAGCCTATCTCATTTTATACCACCATATCATATTATATCAAATTATCATATATATATATATATATATATATATATATATATATATATATATATATATATATATATATTATATAAAAAAATATTAAAATATTACCAATTTAGCTTCTTAAATAAATTTTATTTTATCATCTGAAAAAAAATCTCTTCATATTAAATTATATTATTAATATATAATATTATTATATTCTAACAATTAAAATATATTTACATAAGTAGTTGAAAATATTAAACGATCATAAAAATTTGAATAAATATTATTTTATTATTTATATATATATATTTTTTAATCTCATCAGATCTAAAAAAAATATTCATACATCCGATCCCATACAACATGCGGATCTTCGACTACTTAAGAAAAATAAGAGATCTCCCACTCAATTTAGTAACACTTCTTGGAGCACCATTTTTATTAATTAAATATAAAAGGCTATTCAAAATTTTTTTTCCATCACACCCTCAGGAAAGCAACGTTTGCATCTGACCAAGTTTTTTAGATATTCCATGCATGATTAAACCTCTTAGCAGCACTTTGGAGATGCCGCCTTTGTTTATTGGTGATTCAATTATAGGGATGGCAAAATTAACCCGACCCGATGGGTATACACCCTACCCGAACCCGGTTAAACCCGAAAAATAGGGTTTGACTGGGTTTGGGTTCGGGTTTGGGTAAAACCCGAAAACTATAGTACGGGTATGGGTAGGGTATGGGTAGTGCTATTTTCTACCCGAACCCGACCCGAACCTATGGATATGGGTAATATCCGAACCCATATCCGAATATATATATATATATATATATATATATATATATATATCTATATACACACATGCATATATACATATCTGAATATATATATACATATACATATACATATACATATACATATACATATACATATATATATATATATATATATATATATATATATATATATATATATATATATATATATATATATTCGGATATGTATATATGTATGTGTATATATATATATATATATATATATATATATATATATATACACATACATATATATATATATATATATATATATATATATATATATATATATATATATATATATATATATATATATATATATATATATATATATATATACACACACACACAAATACACACACATATATATGATCTCTCTCTCTTTCTCTCTCTCTCTCTATATATATATAATTATATATATGTATGTATGTATATGTATGCATGCATATATGTATGCATGTCTGTATGTGTGTGTGTTAGAAGTGTGTATGTGCGTATGTATGTATGTATATATATATAATTGATAATTTTATTTTTGATTGATAATATGCATAAAATTATTTTACTTTTTTTTTGGTATAGAATGGATGGGTATAGGTTGGGTATGGGGCGGGTATGGATTGGGTATGGGAAACTGGGTTACCCACGGATATCTCCGAACCCGTTGGGTATGGGGATGGGTATCTCTTTTCTTACCCGATTGGGTATCGGGTAGGGTTTGGGTATAGGGTATTAAGTTCGGGTTTGGGGATGGGTAGTATACTATCCGACCCAAACCCTACCCATTGCCATCCCTATTCAATTGGCCGACTCAGTGTTTGGTCTATCCTTCTAACTCTTTCGCCCTTCCAAATTGCTGACCATGCGGCATAAATCAAGTTGAGCTCTGACACTAATGAGGGTAACGGTGTAAGCAATCTTGTCCAATACTTCTGTTAGTGGCCTCCATGTTTGTCCTATTTAATCAAATTCAAAAGCTCAACCTATTTTTCATTACCGAGGCAAGAGCTTTTAGTTATTGCTCAATTTTTAGGATTGTCATGTGGCTATAATTCAATCAGACTTTAAGCATCATCATAGATTCTACTGTGGTGTAAAAAAAATATGTTAAGACTAAAAATTAAACGCTTTTGAAGTCTATGTAAACTGCCTCTTATGATTGAACTCAAATTTGAAATAATATTATAGCACGAATGCAGCTACATTTTGCAAAACTTATTTTTCTTAGAAAGGTGAAGGACCTACCAACCTTCCAATCAAAAAAGCGAATGAAACAAATAGATCAACAACAGTTATTTTGTTGAAAAAGAAAGTGTGTGAGGAAAAAGCAAGTTTATCCATATAGTTTACCCTTGTTTGAAGTTTGTCCATTATCTCATTTACTTGAGGCTAGATATATGGATGTTCTATATTTAACATCCTTCTCTTCTCGAGCTCATGTTGTATCAAAAATGATTGATATTTTTTCGTAATATCAATCATTGGATCATGCTCTGCATAGATTTCAAATTATGATTTCCACTTCATGATTTATGCTATGAATGGATGGAAGAAATTAGAGTGACTTTAAAAATTATGTAAAATATGATCTAATAATTAATATTATGAAAGAAGTTAATCAATATTTTGTGCAAAAGATACAACCTGAACACTCCCTTCCCTCAATGGAGAGTTCAATTCTCTCCCTATTATATATGATAAGAAGAATGATGCAAGTGGAAGACTGACCATGCGGGCATGGCGATACGTACTTTTGTCACGGTTTGTTCCAACTCGAGCCAACAGACTGTACTTTAGCTTGACGTTGTGGCCCACCTTGAACCTGGCCCAGTCTGGATACCACGGCATGCCTGAACCCTAAGACATCAATTCAGGTACAAAGCTATGACCCAAAGCAATCTATCTTGGCTTGTGGTATCAATACTAACTAGCTAATCTGCTGATAGATTACCCTTATGCAATACATGAGAGACTTGATAAGCATGCTAGTACCAACGAATCGAAATAATAAGTATGCATGATCGAGATAGATCATCGGAGGAGATCCAATATAACCATTGAAGAATCGTTACCGGTCTATTTTATTATATTAGAAGGGAATTCAATGATTGTGATTAGTTGGCTAACCAGACCAATGGCTCAAATTGATGTTGCTCATTTTGATGCAGTGTTGACAAATAAAAATAAGAATTCACATAATATGAAATCCTTCGAGGTATCAAGAAAAAATCTTAAATTTTTATTGGAGAAATAATCATGAGATTTTATTGATAAGAACGGAATAAATACAAAATAAAGCTATTTATAATGTTTTAATCTTAACAAAGGTAGTTCCATAAATAGTAAAATATTTGATAACATTAAAATAAAATCAATGATCTAACTAAAAATTAAATAAAAATTAAAAATATGAAACTAAATCAAAGATGGACTCCTGGATATAAAACATCCCCGAAACCCATTAAAATGATGAAATTTAGGTTTGAAAACCGACATGAATGGGTAAATACATTCATAATTATAGAGCTTGAAACAATCTTTTCGTTGACATTATGAGTTTCGTAATTTTTTTCAGATCAAAAGTAATGATCATTTTGAAATTTAGATTCCTATTTTGATGTTCCAACTTATTTATTTGGATTTTTATTGTTTTCTGTGCCCTATGGTTTCCAAACAACTTTCAGCTAAAAGTTTCGCATCACATCTTTTTCTTTAAAAAATTTAGAATATAAATTTTATCATTATTACTATTTGTGCATGTAGAACTAGACGATGCTTGATTTGCAATCAGAATCGAAATCGAAATGGCCCGATTCTCCTAAAGCATTTGATTCACGATCAGAATTAGAATCGAAATCAAAATTAAAATTAAAAATTAAAATTTAAAAAAAAATAAAAATTAAATTTTAGATATATTGAATCATTTCTATTCTATCTTAAAATCGAAATCAAAATAAAATTAATTTTAATTAAATAATTAAAATAAAAATCATCCATCTTTATTCTGAATCTGAATTTTAATTTTTCTCAACCAAGCATCTCCTGGATTCTATCCTCTGGAAATCCATCTGCGTGGCTTTGCTCAAGTCAACCGTGGTCTCTGCCTCTATTTTTTTTTTTCTTTTCATAGCATGGAATCGTATTTATGGAAGGTTGTTTAAATCAATCGTGTGGGGCCCGACATGGTTTGCATGTCAAAGCCATGCTCAAGAAAAGGCCACTTAAGAGGTCCCACCGGTTGGCTCCACGGATTTTAGGCCACACACCAGTCCTCTGGATGCCGGCTATCCCACGCCAACCAGTCACTGCCTGCCACGAGGACGAAGGGGTCCCCCACCAAACCCCTGTTCCTCCAATCCAGATGGCACTGTCAGTGACCATAGACCGGCACGTACCCCCAAATGTCAAAGTGCCAAAACAAACGGGAATATAGGGATTGCAATATTTCTTACATGGCACGCCCCCATTGGCGCAATTGCCGAGGAGTTGGGCTTGGCTATGGGATTCCCTGCAAACCACAACGACTACTACAGCTGTTTTTATTTTTCTCAAACTATATTATTTACAAATAAATTATAAAATTTTTTATAATTTTTATGTTTATCACACTTACATTTAATAATTGAAAAAGTCTAAATTTGCATCCAATTAAATTGACTGTATCAGTGTTAGATGAGAAAAAAAATGCACGTATCTTCCTATGTTTTATGTTTTTGGATAACTGTATGTCATTTAAAATTATTTTTATTTTTTAAATTTTTTTTTAATGCAGTTGTTAATATTTTGATAACTATTTGATTAAATTATGAGTTAAAATATTGGATGAAAATAAATCTTGACAAAGGTAGGTTCTTTAAAGTATTGAATATAAGTATAATTTATTTTTAATATTAAAAAATATTTATTAACTTTTAGTCTAAATAATTCTTATAATAAAAATTAAATAATAAATTGTTATTTTTCAACCGAGCAATTGTTCAAACAATAACTGCTATTTATGTTACAGCCAACCAATATAACATTAATCAATATTTCTCTCTTTATTGTGAATAATAATAACATAATAGTGGGGCTGAAACCACTACAGTAGCCACTATAATATTGTATCAGCTGTTATTTCAAACCATAGACCCCATGAGTCCTTGACAGGGTGCGACCCTTGGTGTAGTTAAGAAAGTATAATTTACATCTCATCCACGGGATCAAAAAGCGACTCCCTGTAGTTTCCATCTGTGACCTAAGTCTTTGTCAGTTCCTACACATCAGTTGGAGGGTCTAGATTTGGGTTTGTCAGAGCGAGTACATCTAAAATTTTGCCGTCTGGAGGACAACGTCACCCCTCTATTTCGGTATTTTCCCATGCCTCATCTCCTACCCTCCTCTTGTTTTTTTTAATCTCTCCCTCTATAATCGTCTCTTCTCCAGATACAAATTTCTTTTCAGATTCTTCTCTTTAACCAAGCTTTCAGTAGTTTATATATATTCCTACTGTCAGTATATCCGGTATATATTAATCCTCCTCCTTTCTCCTTCGTCTCGTTGTTGGTATTAGAGTGGTGGATAGTGGTCGTAGATGGATGGTTCAGGGGGAGGTTCGTGGTTGCGGGGGCGGCGGCTGGAGAGCTGCTTGGAAGCGAGCGTCTGGTCGAGGGGACCGGCGAAGCCCCGACCGGAAGATGCGGTCGGGCAGCGGAGTCCCAGGCCAGCTGCCGCGGCTGACTTCGTGGATGATGATAGATGGATAACTGTGATCCTGTCGGTGGTTAGGATTGTCGTTTGCTTTCTGTCGATGGCGGTTACCACGGCCTTGTGGGCCGTGATCATGCTGCTGCTGCTCCCTTGGCCGTATGCTCGGATTAGGCAGGGGAACTTGTATGGGCATGTTACGGGGAGGATGCTGGTAAAGAATCTTAGCTGTTGTTTTCTTTTTTTATTAAAAAAAAATCTTCCCTTTTTTTTTTGTGTGTGTGTGTGTGTGTTTTGTGTATTTTGTTGTGCCTTGTTATTGTCTGATCGGTTTATTTAGTGATTTATATCATATTTTGGTTTACTTTCGTGATTCTGTGGATAGATTTGTCTGGGCTCTAGCTTTGGATATACTTGTCTGAGTTCGGGCTGTAGGACGAGAAAAAGATATGATATCAGTATGTACTTTTGGATATGTGGATAATTCATCAGATTTTGATAGCAGCAAATAGATATAAATTGATTTGTTTTGTTGGCTGATTATTGCCTCGCAAGCATGAAGTATCTTACTTTCAAATGCCTTAAATTATTGATGTTTATCTACTTGTTTTGAGAATAAAATCTGGATGTTTCTTCTTCAGAATTGTGGTTGGTTGGTAATCTTATGTTCATGTGATGAGTTGTTTTTCTCTTTTCATTTTTTGATGCTACCAAGTCCTGAGCATATTGCTGTACATGCTGGCTTCGTAAATATTATGTGATCATCCTTAGTTGATTTTCTTATTGCTTGTGGAAGAATTGCTAGAAAGACCCTAATCTGGTTGTATCCTTGGTTTGCATTGTAATGATGGGTATTCTTCTGTGTGGCTATGTTGTTTGGCACTTATTTGTAAACACATGGTGAAGGGCAAAACTCTGCTTGTTAATTATTTCTGAACTTTTCCTAATTGGCCATTTCTTTTATATAATTGTAGTTATCATTTAGTTGATTTTCTTTGAGTTGAATCGGCTATGCAGGCTAGTCTCATTTAACTAATTCGCTTGCAGGACTTTCCTGCTCTATTTAACTTTCTCTTCATTTATCAATGAGAATGAAAAATGGCTTGTGTTGTGGTGTAGGAGGGAGGACATCATTAATCCCACATTGGTTGTGAGTCAAGGGAGACTCTAGCTTATATGGGATGGGACCTTCTCTTTCTGGTGAGGCGCCTTTTGAAGGGCAAAACCGTGAGGCCCCGTGCCATAGTGGCCAGAGGCTGAAGCGAACAATACCTCACATATGCAGGAGTGGAGACCAACCCACCTGAGCCACGAGCCCTTGACCACAACAGCTCGCAAACTGTTTTAATTGGTATTTGGCATAATTTTGGTGCAAATAAGTACACTTGAAGATTTTTTCATGAAAATTATTCTGTTGATTATCTGAAACTATTAGACATAAACATTAAGATATCCTTGTAGAGGACTTCACCTCTGTTTTGTACACTATGCCTGCAATATCTCTTCCAAAATGTTGCCTAAATTTTTGCATTTCTGAATTTATGGAATTTGGTCATGGATAATATTTACATGAATAGAGAATTATGTAATAGTTTCGAACTTCGGTACATAAGTTGTGCCTCAAAGATGAATTTGATTCCATCCATTTAACATGCCTTATTTTCTCTATGTATTGGCTCTTTCGGAGTCAATAAGAACCCTAGAGGGTTCCTCTTTTGTTCTTTGATGAGCTTAAACTATGTCTTGTTCATCTACTAATCTTTTAGCTTTCATAGTAGGCCCCACTTCTTCCTAGAGTTGTATTAGCTTGAAATTTGTCTCTACTTTAGAGGGTTCACATCAAGCTAAGAGCTGCCCATAGAACTTTCTTTAATTTTGATTAATCATTCCTTGGATCATAAAGTAATCCTGTATAGAGGTGATTGTGCTTGCTTATCAAGGTTAAGGCTATTTTTGACACCCATATCACATCATGTCATCTGATCTCACACTAAGATATATGTAAATGAACTTACATGCTTTTTCTTGGCTGCCACAATTATATGTGGGAAAGTGTAGTGTAGTGTAAATTTCTTTCCACATTACTCGAAAAATAAATATTAATGGAAGTTTGATGCCATCAACTTCTTTGAGGCTGTGGTCTACTTAAAGTCACCATGAATGTGTTTTCCTAGAGATGCTGGTGGTCTTGGTAGGATTTTACATTTTTTTTTTGTACCTAGGGTTTGTTATTTCAAAAGAGAGATATTATATTCCTATTGTATGATTATTTTTTCTGTAATAGTTGCTAATGCTGCGTGGAAATATGTAGCAAATATGAAAATAATGACAAAAAAATGATGGTTGATATTTGGTACAACAAAGGTTGGCTTCCTAGTCAAAACATGGACACACTGTAAGAGTCTTACCCTAGCATTCTATGTTTTGATGTAGTTTTTTTAGCCGTAAATGTTATTTCTTATTTCAAGCTTGAAGTCCTGCATATCCTTTGTTTTTAAGAAAATTTAGTTTGTTGTTTCTAACATGAAATTTGTTCATCAATGGTCACTTTATATAAAGAAGCGATTTTTTTCATCCTTATTTAGCTATGAATAGTGCAAGCACGTATGGAATTGCTCTAAATTTGAAAATTAAAGTTAGTTAACTTAGTGCAGGATTACATGTATCATTGTCCAGTATACACTTATACATTTTGTTTTATCTTCAAGATCACATGGAAGATATCATCATCTAGATCGGATAGAGTGTGTCTTGGCAAGAAGGTCAGCAGTTGATTTCCTCATATCCAAACATGTGAGACTTTAGAATCATCCAAGAAAGAAGCAATGCTCTAAACTTTCATAGAAGATTTTTTAAAATCCCACAGTGGTTTTAAATCTTATATTTATCAACCTGCCACATTCTGCTGCATTTACTCATCAATTGAACAGAATGAAAAGGCAATGTTGCTCCTCTTAGAAGTCCTTAGCTAGCTGTTTAATTCTATCCAACCATGAAAAGAGATAAGGAGCCGGTTGATGGAACAATTGCTAATTTTTTTTCATCAATTCCATCTGAAATCTCTGTTTTGAATTTATGTGCATCCAATAGATTGGAACAGCTGTAACACTTCTTTGAAAGGAATCTATATGTTAACTTCTTACCTGTGATATGCTCTTAAATTTGCTCATTCCAAAACTACCAAGCAGGAGATGAGAGAACAAATCCAGATGGGATTAAATCCAATCCCTGCATCTAAAATGATGTGTTCATTCTCTTGTAGATGATCTCTAGAACATCTTGGCCTTAAACCCATCTTTGAACAGCATAGCTTCCAATTATGTCTTTCTAGACCATTTCTCTATAGGATCAGTATCGGGCAAGTTAAATATGAATGCTTCATAAGATAAAAGGAGTTCTTTTTTGTCTCAACTGGCAGCTGCCTTATCTGTAGCTAATGAAAAAACGACCTCTATAGGGGGGAATCTATTGTATGGTCAATGTACTCTACTAAATTTAACTAAAAAGAACATCATGCCTCTTCTGGCCTTATCTTCTTCTTTCCACTTTTTCCTCTTAGGTTTGATTCTTTCCTACGAAGGTGCAATGCTTCTGCAGGAACTTTTCATGTTATACCTTTAACTCTGTTGTAGACACATAAAAATAGAGGTAAAGCTGATCTTAAGCAAAGAGATGGACAGCATCTGAAATGATGGCCCTGGAGAAAATACTGAGGTTTTTCTCACAGTCATTAACTCTTTTTTTCCTGATTCTAGCTTACATGCTATTTGATACAGTTAAAGATAAAGATAATTCAATATTGATTTATATCATGAGAACTTTAAAGAAAAGTCTGGAAAAGGATGCTCCATCTATTCGTGAAATCAAAAGAAAAACAAATAAAAGGACTAATCTCAAGTCCGATAAAATGATCATGAAATGTTTTTGAAGTAGGAGATGGGCTCTCCTTATGGCATCAATCTCCTTAAATAGGCTTCCTGTAGTAATTCATTTCCAATAACCAACTAAAGTCATTTTGGTTCGGTTTCCAAAATCATCCACCTTCTCATGGTAGTTAACATAAGAAGTTTCAATGCTTCTAAGACTGCTGGATGCTAGATTCGCAAGTCATCTCAAACTATTTAGTTTTAAAATTCCATGAAGCAGGATGTCAGCATAGTCAAATGTTTTTTTTCCTGAGCAAAAGCGTAATCAAATGGTCACCATGATACGTGTATATATAGAGAGGCTCTGTACACGCAGACCTATACATATGTATGTGTATATGTTTGTTTGTGTATGTGCAAGCACAGATGCATATACATATGCCAATGGTGGAATTTGAGATCATGACCATTGGTTCGAAATTATGGTTATGTTTTTCTTAGTCTAATTTCCACATTATGGTGGTATATAGTTGAAATTATGGTTATGTTTTGTTAGTCTAATTTCCACATTATGGAGGTATATAGACTTTATTAGTTTCTTCTCATTGTATAAGAGTATGATTTTGTCTAGCTACTGTATCTCTTTTTATTATTAGCATTTCTTATTTAATTTGTTGATAATTATTGTGCATCTTCTATTGTGACTTTGATCCATCTTATATCTACAGATGTGGATTTTAGGGAACCCAATAACAATAGAAGGCTCTGAATTCTCTAACACAAGGGCTATCTACATCTGTAATCATGCATCACCTTTAGACATTTTTCTTGTTATGTGGTTGACTCCAACGGGTACTGTTGGCATAGCTAAAAAAGAGGTCAGTTACATACATTCACTCAACTGCTATAATTTCATAACCCATCTGCTTTTGAAGAATGTATTGTCTGGTATATCAGGCTGTCTTCAATCCCTTATTTGTAATTTTCAAAGGAAACTTAAAAAATAACTCTTCTCCAAGCATCATTAGCTTCTATTGGGATACTGTGAACAAAAGTGGTTTTAATTTCCCCAGATCATTTGGTATCCACTCTTTGGACAGCTCTATGTGTTGGCAAACCATCTCCGAATAGATCGTTCCAACCCCACTGCTGCCATTGAATCAATTAAAGAGGTTACATTTCACATTGAATAGTCCAATTTTTTACCATGTCTTTCGCTATATTTCTAGCAAAATTTTTGTTCTTGAGCTCAGGTAGCTCGTGCGGTAGTCCAGAAAAATTTATCGCTGATCATTTTTCCAGAGGGTACTCGATCAAAAACAGGAAGGCTGCTCCCATTTAAGAAGGCAATGACTATAATGTGCTTGTTCATTTATATGTTCATCCATTTTATTTTGTCTGCTTGTTCTTCTGATTTCTTCATTCTCTGTTGCAGGGTTTTGTTCACATAGCACTTCAGACAAGGTTGCCGATAGTTCCAATGGTGCTGACAGGTACTCACCTAGCTTGGAGGAAGAACAGTTTGCGAGTCAGACCAGCACCTCTCACTGTGAAATACCTCCCACCCATAAAAACTGACGATTGGGAAGCAGAAAAGATGGACGATTATGTAGAAATGATACATGCCTTGTTTGTGGATCACCTGCCTGAGTCTCAAAAACCTTTGGTATCAGATGGGAGAGATGTCAGCAGAAGGTCAAATTCATAAATATTGGTCTCCTCCATGAATTATGTTGGTTATTATATGCTGTAAAGTAATAAACATTGTTGTAAATTTAGAAATATATCTGCGCCTTCCTTTTTTTCCTGGGTATTGAAATTTGAATACTTCATTGTGTACGGTTGGCAGCCAGCAGCAATAAATGTGATCCAGATCAAAGCTTCCATTTGAAGGTAAATTATGTTAAGCTTTCATGCTAACAATCAGAGTAGCTGACATTTTAAGATCGATAAGAAATGGTAAATTTGCAGTTCCAGGACAGCTGATCCGTGTACAATTATTGCAGGAGAAGACCATGCGATCATGTTTCTTGTGGAGGTTGGGTTAGCATCTTGGATAGAATTTTCAATGTAAGAGATCGCATGAGACTCATCATTCTCTTTTATAGCATAGGTGCAACTTAACCATGATGTCTTGTCTTCAGCCATGGAGCCATCTTTATGCGCCAATCTGTGTCTTTGCAACTTGTAAGCTTTTCATAGTTCTGATCAATGTTATTGAACACAAGATACGGTAAAACATTAGGTATTCCTGCTGACTTCTTTATCAGCATGAATATCATAATTTTATAAGCTTTTCCTATTAGAAAGAATCTTAAGTAGGATGGCAATTGAACAAAAATAGGCGATGGTTTGCTTGCAAGAAATGCCAGATGCATCCAATGTCCTCAAAAGGATGAGGTCGTAGCTCGCAAGAACGCCCCAAGGTGTGTTTGATTTGTGACCAGAATAGAAAATGGAAGGGGCATAAAAAATATCCATCTCTTTCGATACGTTTGGTTTGTAATTGAAACCAGAATCAAATCCGTATGAAATTTGAGTATTAGGAGAGATAAGGATTCGATTTTGGGATGTTTTCTTGGAATGAGAATAAGATTTGTCCCAATTTAAAATGAAAGTCATTCATTTTGATTTTGAAATCCAACTCCTCTCAACCAACCAGACGTGCCCTGACTATGGACAAAATGTTGTTAGAACTCTTTAAAAGAGTTTTGTATGGTTCCTAATATTAATTTAATAATGACCCTTGCTGAATTATTACTTCTAAAAATTTATCAAAATAAAAATAAAATTTGAACTGTAAGTTTCCATCGACCATATGAAGTGCTATCTTTTGATCACTTGTGCAAGAATGTTCTTTATGCATGCTTTGGATCTACTCTCAGCTTCTAAATTACGGATCTGATAGGAAGCATTAATGGCAAATCCGGCACGGAGGTGGCTTTGAATCAGCTTGAAACTATAGAATTAGTAATTGCCTTTTCATTTGTTACCTTTTGTACTTACATGTTTAGTGTTAGAGATTATTTCAGGCTTTAACATATTTTTTGATAGCAGTAATTTCTCATCTTTTCCAATATTTGAAATTTAACATAGAATATTTTTATGGACAACTGATAGATGTTAAATGTCACTTTGCATCACTTTGGAAATATTATCCATGTCAAGGCTATTGCTCGGTCCTTGCTTAGTGAACTATAACATATCTTAGCATATGCTTGTTGAAATGGAATATCAGTCGCAAAGCTGGACTTTATTCGAGAGCCTTTAGGATTAGTTAATCCTCTAATCCAATAAGATCAGGAAAAGTGAAAACCTGTTGACTGGAAAATTGAAAGGAACTCACAAGCAAACTTGCTCAAAACTGATTATTTAATTGAAAGCCAGATTTTTAACATTGAAGACCGCATAGTTTAAATCCAAGGGTTTAGGGTTTAGGACAATTTCTTTAAAGCTCCATCTGCAGGAGAAAAAGGATTAGCTAGAGAGGATAAAAAAAGTTGCAAATTGCACGTCCAATACCAAAGGATGTTTTGCAAAAGCAACCATCTACATCCTGTTACAAGAAAGTCATTTTTACTGGTTTTGCAGCAAAGGCCAGAACCCAATTTCTCTCGCCTTCCACCGCCTACCTATCTATCAACATTCAACCATCCAGAGAGGAGGGAGAGAGAGAACCTACAAACAAGGGAAAAAAAAAAAAAAAAGGCAGTAACATATCCAAGGTAGGCAAGCAGAAGCTGGCAGGCACCACTCAAACTAAACATCACACAAATTCTATATCAAACTTCAAGATACGAAATGGTCATACACGGCATAACATATGTTTCAATCTAAACTTCAACAAAACAGCCATCACAACACTGAATACATGGTCATTCCACTAACTAAAGCCCCCAGAGGTTCAGCCAGAATTACAAAGTTGAAAACTGAAACAAAGGAACCAAATCTCCTAGGGATTTGGACAAAGAGTAGAATCGGTTGCATTCGTATATGAGAATCCTCATAAACTGAGAATACCAAACAGCGGGGTAGAATAACAAGCCTATCCGATTGCTACCATCGAGACCAGAACTCAGCTTCATGTCTCTGAAGTTCACTGCACAGTCCGAATATATAGATTGGTTAGCTCCAACATGTGCGCCCCCCCCCCCCCACCAGAACAAAAAAAAAAAAAAAAAATCATATAGACAAGGATGCAATAAAGAATATATGTATTATATATAAAATAACAGAATAAGGACAATATGTGAAAATGTAAAATAACAAATCATTAAAACTTTATAGTCCCTGTTGGTTAGAAGTTCCCTAATATATATATATATATACATATATGCATATCTACACGCGCGCGCGCACCCACACATACATACATATATATACATACGCATATATATATACATACATACATATGTATGTATATGGTGCCCCTTTAAGAATTATAACGGCTGTCAATTTGGTTTTGTTCGTTAGTGAATGACATTATCCAGAAAATAGCATTCCTTCTCCATGCACCTCTTCATTTCCTGTCTAAATAACAGAATAGGAATTGCAGTTCCGATCTCCAACTTCCAATAACCATTCTGATTTTTTTTGATTCCTACGAACCAAACATAGCGCAAGTACTATCTTACACGCATCACTGTTGGAAAAATTCTGGGAGGGAATACAGAAATTGAGTTCCTAAATATCATGAAATGCAATTCCAGAACATTGAGATAGCATTCCTCATCAATTTATGCATAGGAAGCATTAAACCATGATTCTGAAATGGGTGTGCTGCTGCACATGGGGCATGCATGTGCGTGCGGTGCATGAATGTGAAGGACAATCTAAAGTGGGTGCATGCATACTTGATAGAAATCCAGATAAGGCATCACACAAGTATCAAGCAGGAAAAGACAATACGCATTAAAAAAACATTCAAAATATAGCCATCTGAAAACAGGTCAGGAAAGTAGGCGGCAAGGAGCATTGTTACCTGTTGTTGCTGATAGTTCCCGTAGCCTGGATAGGTTCCATAAGCATACATGTTAGGATCTTGTGGTGGTTGGGCATAACTGTACGCTTCATAGCCTTGCCCATAGCCATAATAGCTACCATTCCATTGGTTGGGGTCCGGTTGTGGCTGAAAACATCCACAAGACATGTTTTAAAACCTGTTAGACTCACTGGAACCAAAAGAAACAAATATGCTTGGAGGTGAGTAGCACTTAACCTGTTTGTTAGTAGGGCTTCGACCCCATGAAAGCCGTATATTTTGTCCCCCCAACTGGGTTCCCTGCAGCATTAGCAACGCCTCCTCCGCACAAGCCCTGAAAAGCATCATAGAATATATGAAAATGTAAAAAAAAAGGTAGTTCTGATATTTCTAGCATAAAGTTAGGTACAATTTGAATATTGCAAACCTGTTAGCGAATTGGACGAACCCGCAATGCTTGCCAACAGGTATCTTTACATGGACCAACTCACCATATGGGCTAAAAACCTGCCGCAAAACTTCTTCAGTAACATTTGAATCAAGCCCACCAACAAAAATCTGCACTCAGCATGGCACCTTATCAGAATACAGGGAATAAGTCACTGTTATCACATTAATAATTAAAAAGAAAGAAGCAAAAAGTACGCACAGTTGTATTATTTGGATCATTCTCGGACTGAGTTCCAGTAGCAGTCTGAAAAGAAGCTGCAGAAATGATATAAAAAAAAAAAATGCCTACTGTAAGACTTACAGAGAAAAGGTAAAGGTAGAATCTAATTTGCACCTGATGGGTTCAGTATACAGTCTCCTTCCAAAAGGTGTTACAAAATTTACCACACAGACAACAAAAATTGTTGCAGATACAGAATATAAGAGTTACATACTAGACATACTTCATTATAGAGAGGTCAGAAATATGGAAGAAGCATAAAAACTTCGAATATAAGAGCCACCACATGCTAATCTATTTTGATGATTCCATTAACACCAATGCAACCAAATGCAATACCATAGGCCACAAAATTTGAAGATAGCTGTAAATCACTTTGCAACCATGATAATTTACTCACAAGTTCAAGGAAAATGGCACTTCTCCATGAAACATCTTTTCTTCATCTCAAAATATCAATTTACAGCACAATAAGATTTTTTCTTCCACCTTCATTAGCCTCAAGAAGCAAATAAAGATAAACCAGTATGACAAAGAATGCAGGTAATGGAGGGAAATATTTTGCAGTATTACAATAATCTGAATAAGAAAGCTATGAGCAAATCAGGTGTAACCTGAAGTTAGGCTTCCAACACAAATGATGCTGAAAACATTCAATAATGCTATCATCCAGGACACATTCTAGCTAAGTTCCTCATCTTTGCATGGGTGCCCAACATGCTTAATTTATCAGCCATTGCATTGATAGTCATTCCATCTTAAGATGTACAAAGCTCTATATAGAGAGCTCAATAAAAGATGAGGTAGACGCATATAGATCATCAAAAATAACTGTCTAGTCCCATGGAACAAGACTTAGTACAGCTGACACAAATAACGAGACTGCTAGTGGAAAGATCATGAAAAACAAAGAATTTGTAAAGGAATGCATAAACATGACACTAATTAAAAAGGACTAAATATCACATATTAGTCACTCTGAAGACGACATAAAATCGATCATCAATCTTGAAAAGGAACTCCCATAAAACCAAAACCTAAAACATGAACCCAATCAACTATAAAAAAAAAAAACAAAGGAAACAGCTTCCTGCACAGACATGGAGTAAATCAAAGGAATTTTCTAAAAGATCCAGAGCAGCATCTCGAATGAATTAATTCAAAAATTAGAAGGAGATTGAAATTGGAATATATATACATATATATAACTTGGCCGGGAGCTCTTTAAACGTAAGAAACTGGGAAAAGAAGATCAAATGAGGAGCAGACAACTCTTTAATTCTAAGGAACTGACACAGAATTGAAAGTATAGAAGCACTAAAAATGTAACGAACTCAAAAGTTTAAGAAGAATGAGCAGCATAGGTTGCCACGAAATAGCTAACAACAAAATTATGACATAAACAATAACACTGACCTAACCGAGTCCACGCACTAAAGAAGATATGCATCTCAGCTGAATTCAGTTCCAGGCCCCTAAATGAAGAGAGCCTCTTGGCATCCTGCTTCGAGACAACATGAGTTTTTATAAGTTTTTTTAAGTTTTATTACTTACAACTGCATTAAATTAGCCCAATTCACAAAGGAAATGGGCTAGGAAGGAAATGACTTTGTACATGCCGCTTATCTTGAAGTGTATAACTGGGAAATAATATATCTTGGAGAAAGAAACCCCCCTGTTCGCCGCCTCTTTCCTCTGATTTTCCGGTGCCGACGGTCACGCCGACCGCCGGCCCTGATCTCTCCGAACCCAGGAGAGTCGGCCGTTGCCGCCGGCCACCTCCGGCCATGAGATGGCCGTGATCGGCCGATCAAGGCACGGGGACCTCTAGGTCCCCTGTTTCGGCCCAATGAAAGCCCGGGAAGAAAAGAAGAAGAAGAAAAAGAAAAGAAAAGAAAAAAGAAAAAGAAAAAGAAAAGAAAAAGGAAAAAGAAAAAGAAAGAAAAAAAAAGAAAAAGAGAAAAAGAAAAATAAAAATAAAATAAAAAAAAAGAAGAAGAGAGAAAATTTTCTCTCTCCTCTCTCTACCTTCTCTCTATATTTTCTCTCTCTAGATTCTCTCTCTATTTTCTCTCTCTAAATCTTTTTCTCTTTTTGTGAATTTTATCTCTCTAGAATCTTTCTACTCTCTCTCTGACTGCATCACGGACCCTAGGATAAATTTGAAATAAAAATATGATGATTTGAGATTGCTCCGAAATTCGTACGGTAGATCTGATCCCAGTCCGATCCTATTCGAAATTTGTAACACTTGATTCATATTGAGTCACCCTGATAGGACCTCTGATGATCTCGATCATGAATGCCTCATCGGAAGGATACAAAGATTTCTCTCTCCACTTTCTCTCTACTTTCTCTCTAGAATTTTCTCTCTCTTCATGAATTTTCTCTCTCTAGAAGTCTTATGGATCAGTGGAGGATCCAGATACTTAGGTAAATCCTAATTTTGGTTAATCCTAAGAGAGATCCTCGATCTGTGTTATTAGGATCGATTAGCAGTAATTTTCTCCATATATGATTTTTATATTGATCAGGATTATGAAGAGATGATTGTTTGCATATGATATCGAGTGGAATATTTTGTTAAAGAAATTCATAAATCAAAGAAGAACATTGATTTTTGTGCTTGGATCAGTCATCGGTAAAGGTAAGAATCTCTGTACATGATCACTATTATATATATGCTATTTTACTGTTGGTCTTGCATTATTGGTTTTGCATTGTCGGATTTGAGATCGATGAATTTATTATATCTGAGCTTAGAGCTTAGGTTATGTTCATTTGGAGACAATGATACAAGTGATTAGGATATGATAGAATAGTACTAGGGCCCAAGTCTAAGGTCACTAGGGATTGTCATATAAATGATATCAAAACTTGAGATTATAATCGATAGAGTCAGAGTTTAAGGTTATAATCATTAAGGATGTAGTAGAATGATATTATAGTTCAGGTTATGATCATTAAAAAATATGATTTAAGTGGTATTTAAGCTTAAGATTATAATTATTTGAAATTACGACTTTAGTGGTATTTAAACCTAGGTTATGATCATAAGGAACATGATTGACATAAAAGAAAGGAATCAATATTTGGATTTTGAATCAATAAATACTATGATGAAACTTTATATATAAATGGTATATGATGTCTATAATAAGTCTGATCTGATTCTAATGAAGAATCCTGATCCATGATTGTCAGACAGCGTACTGGCAACCACCTTAATCAGACCATGAATCTTTAGATTTGATCATCCATGATTTTCGATCTAGCCATGACTTGATTTGATCACATTGATTTCACCAATCGAGATATTGGACCCATCGTAATGTTGGATTGTGTCACCTGATCAATTCGAATTGTACCTCATGAATTCTCTCTCCTCTGATTTTCTCTCTCCACTTGATTTTTATGAAATCGATGAAGAAACCTTGATCCTATCACTTCGAATCCGATTTGATCTGATAGTCAAACTTTGGATCGTTTAGGTCCTAATTAAATTTTGATTAGATGAAATTAGATGATCGGACCCAATCTAAACCGTTGAAATATAGAATTCGTATTCTTTCTAATTATTCAAATTGATTCTGTATAGGATTGTGGATATTTGATCATGGGATATCGTGATATGATCTATGAACAGAATTTTTGGAAGAAAATTTATAAAATTTTATGGATTTATTGGAATGCGTTCGAGGTAAGTAATGTTTCACCTTTTCTAGATTCATCGGCAAATTATAGTGTATTCTTCTGATATGATTTATGAAACGATGCATGAATTGGATGAATGGTATTTTTGTTATGAAAATATCTTATTTGAAATGTTATGATGAAGCATGATTGAATATATTGATTTCATGATGCATTATATTGATTGATTTCGATACTACATGATTATATGTTTTATTATCGAAATTAGAATATGAAACATGATTTATGAAGAATTATGATATAAGAAACAATAAGAATTGATAACCTGACTGTGTTGAGGACCCCGCCAACGGGGGCATATACGTTGGCAATTGACTGTCCTGAGGATTTATGTCGCCAGTAAGACCAGCGACATGTCGCCAGATAGACCAGCGACAAAACCGCCAGTTAGACCAGCGGTTCCAAAGGACTTGGCTGCCAGATGATTCGCAGCCCACCGCAAGCAGATACGCGGTATTATGACCCTGCCACAGGGATAATGTGGTCATAGCTCATGGTTGACGAAAAAGAAATCGAAGAACAAAAGAAATTGAAATCCCGAAAGAAACTTAAAATTTCGAAAAAAAAGAAATGAATTTGGCATGAATTATATTGCATAATTGAAATTGATTTCGAATTGATGAACTCTATATGCTTATTTTCTATAAATGATTATTTACTTATATGCCTGATGAAATCTGTTGAGAAGTGATCGTTGCTTACTGGGTTGTCTAGCTCATTACCTCTTATTTTACTATTTTTACAGATGTTGAGGAATTAAGATGATACAAGATATGAATAGAAGAGTGATCAGAAGCAGAATCTTCGTACTTTTATTTTAGGTTGGAAGGCTTATTGAATTTGATGCAAAGCCTTTGAATTATTGTTGAATTTATTGAGATATTAAAAAAAAAATTATTTAACTGTTTGTGAAGATATCATGATGAGATGCCTTGCATGCTTATGGGAAAAGTATTCTATAAGTATGCGGCGGTTGCCATGACCCTCGACTCACAATCTCGAGTCGGGGGCGTGACAATTAATATGGTATCAGAGCATAAGTGGATGAATTATGAAACATAAAATCAAATATTGAATGGGTGTTAGTGGATAGACACCAGAGACATTATAGTGTAGATCTTTGATAATTGTAGTGGGAAAAATATTTATAAATTTTGATTAAAGATTTAAATTATGTATGAAAGGATCACAAGAGATTATGACATATGGAGTTTGAAATATGATGGATAATCTATAGATCATGATATGATTAGTTAGATCTTGATCGAAAGTAATTACAAAAGGATTGACATAAAATTTTATTATGCATTGTGGTTATTAATTTGATCATTGGTTATTCAAAGTGAATCGTAAGTTCAAATTCGATGTGAAAATAATACTATGATATTACTTCTAGTTGAGAAGTTGACTATTATTGGCAAGATAAAGATTTGATTTTTGAAGCTTGTATGATTGTTATGAAAGGATATTTGATAAATATTGAAGATTCTGATGATAGAAATTTTAGAAAAAAAAAATAATAACAATAATAATGATTTGAAATTCATATATATTCAGATTATGTCCAAATTTGATGGAGTATCGAAGAATTTTCTCATTGATTTGACTTATAAAGATTTTTGGTTTGAAAATTATCGAATTGAATTGATATGAGAATTGAGATTTGATTCATATTGATTATAGTAAATCTATATGATGGTTTAAATATGATATTGGACTCAAGGGTTAATCAAGATTATTGTACACCAGTAAAGGTATGAATGAGAATCGAAAGTTAATCTTTGATTTCAATTGAAATTTTAAATTTTCGGATAAAGAAATAATTTGATCAAATTTTTTTTTGGTGAACCTAAGAAATTTTGATTGTTAGATCAAAGTGCGCAGCGGAAGCATGGTAATCTGGATTACTTTGAGTAAGTCAGAAATGTTGACCCTTTGAGTTAAAGAATTATGATAGATGATATGGTTTGATACGAGAAATTTATTGATATTAGAAAGAATAATATTAAAAAAAATAATACAATAATAATTTGATAATGAATCGATTAATTAAGAGTTGTTAATGTTTAGATAAAGAAAATTGATATACTTACTTAGAATAGAGACATTGAAAAATATAGTTTTGATTTAGATCAATTTTTGAGTTATTGATTTTTATTATGGAATGACTTAATGATAAAATTTGCTTCAAGAATTAGAATATTTAAGAGTTTGAGGGTTTGAGTAAGAAAATTTCGATGACTAGAAAATAGTGATATTGATTCAATCAACAATGGTGATACTGATCTTTATGAAATGACATAATGATGAAGTTGTATCAAGAATTAAAATATCAAAAGTTCGAGAATGAGATGATAAATCTTCAACCTTTGAAAGTACGAATAAGAGAAAATATTTTTGAATTTTGATTGATTGGGATGTCATCATATGATTCATAGAAGTATGTTTTCCTATCTTATGATGGGTTGAAATTAAGAATGATTAATATTTTAAAATAAATAAATAAATAAATGAATGATGATGAATGAAGTTCTTATGCAAGAATAGAGATATTGACCTTTTTCTATTCACAAGAGATAGATTTGATTTTAATTTGAGTCATGAGATATTGAATATTAATTTTTACAGAAAATAAGATCATAATTTTGAAATCTTGAAACATTGAAAATCTTTGAGATGGTGATCTTGATAAATAAGAAAAAGGATGGTTCCGTTCAGATCAATATTTGATGTACCAACTTTTTCTTATGAAATGATTTAAGAATGAATTTATATCAAGAATTAGAATATTTGTGGATGAGATTCAAGTAAGAAACTATGAAGACTCAAGCAAGAAAAATTTCGAGGACGAAATTTCTTTTAGAGGGGAAGAATGTGATAGCCCGCTAGCCCAAACAAACCAAAAAAAAAAAAAAATGATGAAGACTCCCACAAGGAGTCTTCTTCTCCCGACCGGCTCCTAATCGGAGTCGGAAACCTCACCGGAGAGGAGTCAAACTCCTCTCCTTTGGTTCTATTTAAAGGGGAGACCCTTCTCCCTTCTTCCTACCAAAGAATCTCGGGGCAAAACGGCGGCAATCGTCGGAAATTTCTTCACGGAGACCCGTCCTTGTGCCATCCAATTTCTCATCGGAAAAGCCTCGCCGGCGACGGAGGTAAGCCTCCTCCCCTTCCTCTCTCCTCCCCCTTCCTTCCCGTGCCGATGTGCACACTCGCCGGCGACCGGAGTCGCCGGATTTTGTTGCGGTAGAATCTTCTTTTTGCCGTTTTTCCGTTGCCGGTGGTCACCGTCGACCACCGGTTTGGCCGCCCCTTGCCGTCGGAACGTCCCTCTCCTGTCGATGGTCGTCCCACGCCGGCTGCGCTGCCGGCCGACCACCCAACGAGGGGACCGTGAGGTCCCCTGTTTCAGCCCAAAATAAGTCCACGGGAAGAAGAAAAGAAAAAGAAGAAGAAGAAGAAGGAAAAGAAAAAGAAAAAGAAAAGAAGAAGAAGGAAAAGAAAAGAAAAAGAAAAGAAAAAGAAGAAAAAGAAAAGAAAAAAAAAAGAAAGAAAGAAGAAAAATAATATGATAATAATATAATAATTATAAATAGGATTTTCTCTCCTCTCTCTTCCGTGAAGAAAAAGAAAAAAAAAGAGAAAGAAAGAAAAGAAGAAAGAGAAAAATAAAATTAATTAATAAATAATGAGATAAATAATAGAATATGAGAAAGAGAGTTTCTCTCTCTTCCCTCTCTCTCTTCAGCTTGAATTAGTATTTTCTCTCTCTAGAATTGGACTTTCTCTCTCTACTTTCTCTCTCTAAAAATCAAGTTTATTCTAGGATTCATGATGCAATCAAAGAGAAAGAAAAAATCCTAGAGAGACAAAATTCGTAAAGAGAGGAAAAAGAGAAAGAAAGAAGAGAGAAAGGAGAGAGGAAAATTCTCTCCTTCTTCTTCTTTTTTATTTTATTTTATTTTATTTTTATTTTTATTTTTATTTTATATTAATTGTCACCCCCCGACTCGAGATTGTGAGTCGAGGGTCATGGCAACCGCCGCATACTTATAGAATACTTTTTCCATAAGCATGCAAGGCATCTCATCATGATATCTTCACAAACAGTTAAATAATTTTTTTTTTAATATCTTAATAAATTCAACAATAATTCAAAGGCTTTGCATCAAATTCAATAAGCCTTCCAACCTAAAATAAAAGTACGAAGATTCTGCTTCTGATCACTCTTCTATTCATATCTTGTATCATCTTAATTCCTCAACATCTTAAAAATAGTAAAATAAGAGGTAATGAGCTAGACAGCCCAGTAAGCAACGATCACTTCTCAACAGATTTCATCAGGCATATAAGTAAATAATCATTTATAGAAAATAAGCATATAGAGTTCATCAATTCGAAATCAATTTCAATTATGCAATATAATTCATGCCAAATTCATTTCTTTTTTTCGAAATTTCAAGTTTCTTTCGGGATTTCAATTTCTTTTGTTCTTCGATTTCTTTTCGTCAACCATGAGCTATGACCACATTATCCCTGTGGTAGGGTCATAATACCGCGTATCTGCTTGCGGTGGGCTGCGAATCATCTGGCAGCCAAGTCCTTTGGAACCGCTGGTCTAACTGGCGGTTTTGTCGCTAGTCTATCTGGCGACATGTCGCTGATCTTACTGGCGACATAAATCCTCAGGACAGTCAATTGCCAACGTATATGCCCCCGTTGGCGGGGTCCTCAACACAGTCAGGTTGTCAATTCTTATTGTTTCTTATATCATAATTCTTCATAAATCATGTTTCATATTCTAATTTCGATAATAAAACATATAATCATGTAGTATCGAAATCAATCAATATAATGCATCATGAAATCAATATATTCAATCATGCTTCATCATAACATTTCAAATAAGATATTTTCATAACAAAAATACCATTCATCCAATCCATGCATCGTTTCATAAATCATATCAGAAGAATACACTATAATTTGCCGATGAATCTAGAAAAGGTGAAACATTACTTACCTCGAACGCATTCCAATAAATCCATAAAATTTTATAAATTTTCTTCCAAAAATTCTGTTCATAGATCATATCGCGATATCCCATGATCAAATATCCACAATCCTATACAGAATCAATTTGAATAATTAGAAAGAATACGAATTCTATATTTCAACGGTTTAGATTGGGTCCGATCATCTAATTTCATCTAATCAAAATCTAATTAGGACCTAAACGATCCAAAGTTTGACTATCAGATCAAATCGGATTCGAAGTGATAGGACCAAGGTTTCTTCATCGATTTCATAAAATCAAGTGGAGAGAGAAAATCAGAGGAGAGAGAATTCATGAGGTACAATTCGAATTGATCAGGTGACACAATCCAACATTACGATGGGTTCAATATCTCGATTGGTGAAATCAATGTGATCAAATCAAGTCATGGCTAGATCGAAAATCATGGATGATCAAATCTAAAGATTCATGGTCTGATTAAGGTGGTTGCCAGTACGCTGTCTGACAATCATGGATCAGGATTCTTCATTAGAATCAGATCAGACTTATTAAAAGAAATATTCTTCATTCACTAACCTTTTTTTAGAGAGAGAATCAATCAAGAGAGAAAATATTTTAGAGAGAGAAAATTCTAGAGAGAGAAAACTCATCTTGAATTCTTCAGACAATATGATTCAACAAATTCTGATCGATCAGATCAAATCATGCTAAAATTATCATGTGGACAATTCAATAAGATCATGAGAAATAAAATCTAAAAATACTTGATCTGATCAAAGTGGATGTCGGTGTACCGTCCGACGATCACGGATCAAAAATCTATCACGAGGATCATTTAAATTCATCATCATTCTTCTCAAAATTCTAAAAATCTTAGGAGAGATAATCTAGAGAGAGAATTCTAGAGAGAGAAAGTAGAGAGAGAAAGTCCAATTCTAGAGAGAGAAAATACTAGTTCAGGCTGAAGAGAGAGGGGGAAGAGAGAGAAACTCTCTTTCTCATATTTTATTATTTATATCATTATTTATTAATTAATTTAATAATTTTTCTTTTCTTTTCTTTTCTCTCTCTTTTTTTTTTTCACGGAAGAGAGAGGAGAGAAAATCTTATTTATTATTATTATTATTATTATTATTTTATTTTTCTTTTTTTTTTTTCCTTTTCTTTTTTTTTCTTTTCTTTTTCTTCTTTTTCTTTTCTTTTTCTTTTCTTTTCCTTCTTCTTTTCTTTTTCTTTTTCTTTTCCTTCTTCTTCTTCTTCTTTTCTTCCCGGGCTTTCATTGGGCCGAAACAGGGGACCTAGAGGTCCCCGTGCCTTGATCGGCCGATCACGGCCATCTCATGGCCGGAGGTGGCCGGCGGCAACGGCCGACTCTCCCGGGTTCGGAGAGATCAGGGCCGGCGGTCGGCGTGACCGTCGGCGCCGGAAAATCAGAGGAAAGAGGCGGCGAACAGGGGGGTTTCTTTCTCCAACTAAATCCGGCGACATCCGTCGCCGGCCATCGTGCACACAGGCACGGGAAAGAAGGGAGAGAAGAGAGGGAGAGGAGGGAGACCTTACCACAACCTCCGGTGACCCCCACCGGCGAGAAATCGCGGCGAACACGGGTCGAGGAGTCGCGGCTTCAAACGGGAAAATCGGAGAAAAATCTCCGGCAATCGACGGCGACGGAAGGGTCTACCCATAGAGGAGAGGGGAAGGGTTCTTATAGAGCTCGTCCTAGGGTCTTTCAATGGCCCTAGGACTCCGATTCTTGATCGGAGAAGAGGAAGACTCCGATCGGGAGTCTTCCTGCTCTGTTTTTCTTTTCTTTCTTTTTTTTTTTTTGTTTTGGGCTTAGGATTCGTTGCTTGGGCCAGGCCTCACATTCTTTCCCTCTAAAAGAAATTTTGTCCTCGAAATTTTTCCTTGCTTGAGTCTTCATAGTTTCTTATTTGAATCTCATCCACAAATATTTTAATTCTTGATATAAATTCATTCTTAAATCATTTCATAAGAAAAAAAAATCGGTACATCAAATATCGATCTGAACGGAACCATCCATTTTCTTATTTATCAAGATCAACATCTCAAAGATTTTCGATATTTCAAGATTTCAAAATTATGATCTCATTTCCTGTAAAAAAATCATATTCAATATCTCATGACTCAAATTAAAATCAAATCTATCTTTTGTGAATAGAAGAAGATCAATGTCTCTATTCTTGCATAAGAACTTCATTCATCATCATCATTCATTTTATTTCAAAATATTAATCACTCTTAATTTCAACCCATCATAAGATAGGAAATCATACTTCTATGAGTCATATGATGACATCCCAATCAATCAAAAATTCAAAAATATTTTCTCTTATTCGTACTTTCAAAGGTTGAAGATTTATCATTTCAATCTCATTCTCGAGCTTTTGATATTTTAATTCTCGATACAACTTCATCATTAAGTTATTTCATAAAGATCAATATCACCATTGTTGATTGAATCAATATCATTATTTCTAGTCATCGAAATTTTCTTACTCAAACCCTCAAACTCTTAAATATTCTAATTCTTGAAGCAAATTTTATCATTAAGTCATTCCATAATAAAATCAATAACTCAAAAATTGATCTAAATCAAAACTATATTTTTCTTATAATCAAAATCAATGTCTCTATTCTAAGTAAGCATATCAATTTTCTTTATCTAAACATTAACAACTCTTAATTAATCAATTCATTATCAAATTATGAATAACTCCAATCCATCTTTTGTAGAACAATCGTCAATATCAATAGATAACCTTAATCTTTTTCATTCAGTCGGAGAAATAATAATAATCAAAAGAGTTCAAACTTCAAATTTCATTATACTCTGGAGATAATTATTTGAGTATACTAATCTAAGATCAAAATCATCATTCGATAAACAATCTCAAATTCTTCTTAATAAATAAAGAATTATAAAATTTAATTCTAGAATAGAGAAAATTTATCTCTAAATATTCTAAATCAAAAATCAAAAATCAAAGGTCCACTCATCCTAGAATTAGGATGCTAATTATTTTTGTAGCATAGTAGGTGGAAGCACTACTTTTAAAAGTCACATTAGGATATCTAAAATGATTCAAAATTTTAAGATATTATTCTTTCTAATGTCAATAAATTTTCTTGCATCAAACCATATCATCTATCACAATTCTTTGACTCAAAGAATCAAGATTCCTGACTTACTCAAAGTAATCCAAATTACCATGCTTCCGCTGCGCACTCTGATCTAACAGTCAAAATTTCTTAGCTTCACCAAAAAAGTTTGATCAAATTATTTCTTTACCTTATCAATAGAAAAGATCTAAATTTCAAATTTCAATTGAAGTCAAAGATTAACTTTCGATTCTCATTCATACTTTTACTGGTGTACAAAAATTTTGATTAACCCTTGAGTCCAATATCATATTTAAAACCATCATATAGATTTACTATAATCAATATGAATCAAATCTTAATTCTCATATCACTTCAATTCGATAATTTTCAAACCAAAAATCTTTATAAGTCAAATCAACGAGAAAATCCTTCGATGCTCCACCAAATTTGGACACATTCAGAATATATATGGATTTCAAATCATTATATTTTTTTTTTCTTCCTAAAATTTCTATCATCAGGATCTTCAATATCTATTAAATATCCTTTCATAACAATTATACAAGCTTCAAAAAAATCAAATCTCCATTTAATAGTAGATTCAATTAGGAACCTCGTTAACAAAAGCAAAGGAACTCCATATCAATTCTTAAATCCAAAATTTTTAAATTGTAAATTCACATGGATCTCTTAATCTGAGATAAATATAAATCATATCTTTTATCTTAATCTGAAGATATCAATTTTTTCATTAACAACCTCAACAATAATATCAGAAAATCTCTTGATCAACTTAGATACGAAATCTTTAAATTAAAATTTCATACACATTATGTAGTCTCTAAGAGACATAATAAGATCTATTATCTAGATCTAAGGATGATGATTAAAGATTCCGGTACGATGAATATTCTACAACCTCATAATCGATTTCATCAATAAAAAAATAGGTTTCTTTGCAATATCTCCAAATACGCCTTCATCCTAATATGCCATTTTATATATGATCCACATACCAAGTTCACTTTCGATAAATATTCCAATCAAGGACCATAAAAAAAAATTTTTCTTAGCCCATTCTGGAACAACATTTTATCGTCAAATCTTTATCTTGCCAATAATAGTCAACTTCTCAACTAGAAGTAATATCATAGTATTATTTTCACATCGAATTTGAACTTACGATTCACTTGAATAACCAATGATCAAATTAATAACCACAATGCATAATAAAATTTTATGTCAATCCTTTTGTGATTACTTTCGATCAAGATCTAACTAATCATATCATGATCAATAGATCATCCATCATATTTTAAATTCTATATGTCATAATCTCTTGCGATCTTTTTATACATAATCTCAATGTTTAATCAAAATTTTTAAATATTTCTCCCACTATAATCATTAAAGATCTACACTATAATGTCCCTGGTGTCTATCCACTTACACCCATTCTATATCTGATTCTATGTTTCATAATTCATCTACTTATGCTCTGATACCATATTAATTGTCACGCCCCCGACTCGAGATTGTGAGTCGAGGGTCATGGCAACCGCCGCATACTTATAGAATACTTTTTCCATAAGCATGCAAGGCATCTCATCATGATATCTTCACAAACAGTTAAATAATTTTTCTTTTAATATCTCAATAAATTCAACAATAATTCAAAGGCTTTGCATCAAATTCAATAAGCCTTCCAACCTAAAATAAAAGTACGAAGATTCTGCTTCTGATCACTCTTCTATTCATATCTTGTATCATCTTAATTCCTCAACATCTGTAAAAATAGTAAAATAAGAGGTAATGAGCTAGACAGCCCAGTAAGCAACGATCACTTCTCAACAGATTTCATCAGGCATATAAGTAAATAATCATTTATAGAAAATAAGCATATAGAGTTCATCAATTCGAAATCAATTTCAATTATGCAATATAATTCATGCCAAATTCATTTCTTTTTTTCGAAATTTCAAGTTTCTTTCGGGATTTCAATTTCTTTTGTTCTTCGATTTCTTTTCGTCAACCATGAGCTATGACCACATTATCCCTGTGGTAGGGTCATAATACCGCGTATCTGCTTGCGGTGGGCTGCGAATCATCTGGCAGCCAAGTCCTTTGGAACCGCTGGTCTAACTGGCGGTTTTGTCGCTGGTCTATCTGGCGACATGTCGCTGGTCTTACTGGCGACATAAATCCTCAGGACAGTCAATTGCCAACGTATATGCCCCCGTTGGCGGGGTCCTCAACACAGTCAGGTTGTCAATTCTTATTGTTTCTTATATCATAATTCTTCATAAATCATGTTTCATATTCTAATTTCGATAATAAAACATATAATCATGTAGTATCGAAATCAATCAATATAATGCATCATGAAATCAATATATTCAATCATGCTTCATCATAACATTTCAAATAAGATATTTTCATAACAAAAATACCATTCATCCAATTCATGCATCGTTTCATAAATCATATCAGAAGAATACACTATAATTTGCCGATGAATCTAGAAAAGGTGAAACATTACTTACCTCGAACGCATTCCAATAAATCCATAAAATTTTATAAATTTTCTTCCAAAAATTCTGTTCATAGATCATATCGCGATATCCCATGATCAAATATCCACAATCCTATACAGAATCAATTTGAATAATTAGAAAGAATAAGAATTCTATATTTCAACTGTTTAGATTGGGTCCGATCATCTAATTTCATCTAATCAAAATCTAATTAGGACCTAAACGATCCAAAGTTTGACTATCAAATCAAATCGGATTCGAAGTGATAGGACCAAGGTTTCTTCATCGATTTCATAAAATCAAGTGGAGAGAGAAAATCAGAGGAGAGAGAATTCATGAGGTACAATTCGAATTGATCAGGTGACACAATCCAACATTACGATGGGTCCAATATCTCGATTGGTGAAATCAATGTGATCAAATCAAGTCATGGCTAGATCGAAAATCATGGATGATCAAATCTAAAGATTCATGGTCTGATTAAGGTGGTTGCCAGTACGCTGTCTGACAATCATGGATCAGGATTCTTCATTAGAATCAGATCAGACTTATTAAAAGAAATATTCTTCATTCACTAACCTTTTTTTAGAGAGAGAATCAATCAAGAGAGAAAATATTTTAGAGAGAGAAAATTCTAGAGAGAGAAAATTCTAGAGAGAGAAAACTCATCTTGAATTCTTCAGACAATATGATTCAACAAATTCTGATCGATCAGATCAAATCATGCTAAAATTATCATGTGGACAATTCAATAAGATCATGAGAAATAAAATCTAAAAATACTTGATCTGATCAAAGTGGATGTCGGTGTACCGTCCGACGATCATGGATCAAAAATCCATCACGAGGATCATTTAAATTCATCATCATTCTTCTCAAAATTCTAGAAATCTTAGGAGAGATAATCTAGAGAGAGAATTATAGAGAGAGAAAGTAGAGAGAGAAAGTCCAATTCTAGAGAGAGAAAATACTAGTTCAGGCTGAAGAGAGAGAGGGAAGAGAGAGAAACTCTCTTTCTCATATTTTATTATTTATATCATTATTTATTAATTAATTTAATAAAAAAAATTTTCTTTTCTTTTCTCTCTCTTTTTTTTTTTTCACGGAAGAGAGAGGAGAGAAAATCTTATTTATTATTATTATTATTATTTTATTTTTCTTTTTTTTTTCCCTTTTCTTTTTTTTTCTTTTCTTTTTCTTCTTTTTCTTTTCTTTTTCTTTTCTTTTCCTTCTTCTTTTCTTTTTCTTTTTCTTTTCCTTCTTCTTCTTCTTCTTTTCTTCCCGGGCTTTCATTGGGCCGAAACAGGGGACCTAGAGGTCCCCGTGCCTTGATCGGCCGATCACGGCCATCTCATGGCCGGAGGTGGCCGGCGGCAACGGCCGACTCTCCCGGGTTCGGAGAGATCAGGGCCGGCGGTCGGCGTGACCGTCGGCGTCGGAAAATCAGAGGAAAGAGGCGGTGAACAGGGGGGTTTCTTTCTCCAACTAAATCCGGCGACACCCGTCGCCGGCCATCGTGCACACAGGCACGGGAAAGAAGGGAGAGAAGAGAGGGAGAGGAGGGAGACCTTACCACAACCTCCGGTGACCCCCACCGGCGAGAAATCGCGGCGAATACGGGTCGAGGAGTCGCGGCTTCAAACGGGAAAATCGGAGAAAAATCTCCGGCAATCGACGGCGACGGAAGGGTCTACCCATAGAGGAGAGGGGAAGGGTTCTTATAGAGCTCGTCCTAGGGTCTTTCAATGGCCCTAGGACTCCGATTCTTGATCGGAGAAGAGGAAGACTCCGATCGGGAGTCTTTCTGCTCTGTTTTTCTTTTCTTTCTTTTTTTTTTTTTTTGTTTTGGGCTTAGGATTCGTTGCTTGGGCCAGGCCTCACATTTAATAAACGTGAAAAAAAGAAAAACATCTTTGCCTACCTTTTTGTGGGGCTCCCACAGTTTTCTTGGATGTGGCAGGACCAATCCTCATAGGCCTTGTCGAACAGAACATCCCATTCAAGCAGTGTGTAACGAAAGACACATATGGGAATGATATATTCCAAAACCGGCAGTCCGGACCCCACTCCTTGCATGCAAAATTTCCAGTCAAATCAACAGAGGAGAAATGAGAATGCTTATCCCACCTCCTCCACACATTCAAATCTGGAGCCTTCTCCAACGGTCACCACATCCACTTTAACTCCAAAACACAACCACACCAAGCTCTATCCCATGGCTTCACCTCACCTCCTTCCCAAATCCCTCTCTTCCTTCCTCCCCTCTCGCCCTCCAATCCCACCAACCCACCTCTCCAACCCCCTTTTCACCCCACCCCACAAAGCTCCCCATCCCAATAGGCCCACCTTCTCCACCTTCGCCAAGAAGAAGAACCCGTGGCTCGATCCCTTCGACGACGGCGAGGACCCGGGCGCAGAATACACCTCCCTCTTCGCCGATGGCAAGCAGGAAGAGGACCCGAGGCCGCCCGACGATCCCGGAAACCCATATGGCTTCCTCAAGTTCCCTTCTGGGTTCAACGTGGAGCTCGCCTCTCTGGCCTCCAAGGTGCGGGGGGATGTCCGGAGGTGCTGCTGTATCATCTCAGGAGGGGTTTATGAGAACCTCCTCTTCTTCCCTGCCATCCAACTGATCAAGGATCGGTACCCGGGCGTTCTGATCGATGTCGTCGCATCGCCGAGGGGGAAGCAGACCTACGAGTTGAACAAGAATGTGAGATATGCCAATGCTTATGATCCTGATGATGACTTCCCCGAGCCAGCCGAGTATGCTGACATGGTCGGAGCGCTCAAGGTCAATAGTTCTTATTTTTATTTCAGTTTTTTTTAGCTTCATCATATTATGGAACCATATTATGTTCTTTGTGGAGGCTAGATTACTTTGCCTTAATCTGTAGTTCTCAATATTCTTTCTGGCAATGATCCTGAATCGGCCTATATTATATTCCTTATATGGAGTTTGTACACTAGTATATATAAACCTGAGAGATGTATCCAATGTGATTGGAGCAGAAATACAAATTCCTCTCTCCCTCTATCTTTCATTTTCCGCTTCTTCTCCAAATATTTTCACATCTTTCACTCTTCATGTTGATAGAATAGGTATTATGATTTGATCTTATCGACAAAGCTTGCGGGGCTCGGTCATGCAGCATTTTTGTTCTTGACATCAGCTCGAGACAAAGTAAGCTATGTCTACCCAAATGTGAATGCAGCTGGTGCAGGATTGCTTTTAACAGAGACATTCACCTCACCAGGGATGAACCTCTCAGAGGGTGGATATAACATGTGAGATCATCATTAGCTATACCTTATTCATTGAAGACTCCTGTTTGATTCCATAGTTTAACATGTTTACTAATGTTGAACAATTCAGCTGAAGCTCTCCATTATTATACAGCTCTAGGTAGACAATTTCATGGCACCATCTTGCATGACTTGTAAAAGAAATCAGATGGAGAAAATTAGATTTCATATTCTTATTTTGCTGCATATTGATGATAATAATATTACAGGTATCATCTGATGGAGGAATGGTTGGGGAGACCAGCTCGTAACGTCCCAAGGCATCCTGTGCCTCAGCTGAGAATTTCGATTTCAAAGAAGCTCAAGGCTCATGTAGAACAAAGATGTAAAAAGGCTGGTGTAGAGAAAGGAAAATATATAGTTATCCATGGAATAGAGACTGATTCTGTGGCTTCAATGCAATCAAGGGGGGACAAAGATAGTTTGCTACCTATCCAACTCTGGTCTGAAATAGTGAAGGACATAAGGTATGCATAGCTAAGCACAGTAGCAGAATGACCAAGATCTTTGAAATTGAGAGAACTAAGAGATCTAAGAATGAGACCTTATATTATCACACAAGCACATACCTTTCCAGAAAGTCTGTCCTTTTATAATTTGGATCATGTTGTCATGTTTTCACCATCATAGTAAAATCAAAATTTTAGTGGATAAAAATCTATGTTCAAACTCAAGAGGCAGATATATGTACATTAGGTTCTTAATTTGTAGGAACTAATAAGGCTAGATTATAAAAAAAGTGAACCTAAAAAATAATTATATTTGTTATACGAATAATCATTAAGTAATTAATGCAGCTATAAAAATTAAACCAAATTACAGGCCCTGGTTCTAATGAATTTATGGAAATAAAAGTTGTTGCTATGCATGATATAACTTGCTTATGGAAACAGGGGTGTCAAGCCTCTCTTTGTAATCCCACATGAAAAGGTGAGGGATGATGTAGAGGAAACAGTGGGAGAAGATTCGAGCATTTTATTCACCACCACACCAGGCCAGGTCTTTTCTTCTTTCACTCTAGTCTCCATGGCTGAGTTCTGTGCTTGATAGATTAATCCTATGGGAACCTGCATTTCATTTCTTCTATTTGAATCCATGCATCAGCTGGCAGCTGTCATCAATGACTCGGTCGGAGTGGTAGCCACAAACACAGCAGCAATCCAACTTGCAAATGCTCGTGATAAACCAAGGTTCAATTTCTGATACTGCCAGAGATTGTGTTAAATATGCGTTGTTGTTTATTGCTTACTTTGTATGCTCAAATAGCAGACCTAGGATATTTACTTTGATGAAGTTTGATTTTCCTGGCATAAGATGTTATTTTTGTCCTGTTTGCAGCATTGCATTATTTTCTTCTGAAGAGAAAGGGCAACTTTTTGTTCCTAATGCAGAAGAAAACAGATGTGAAATCATATCATCAAAAACAGGAAAGCTCGTTGACATTGATGTTGAGGCTGTAAAGAATGCAGTGCAAACTCTTGAAAGATCTCCGGTTTTTGCTTAGAGAAGGATGGTTCTACTGCACTCTATTTTTGGTTAACTTGTAGATAGTATATCAGTACAGCAATCTGAAATATAAATTGTTATTAAAATAGATGATGTTAAAAGTCAAGGCTTCATGCTCTATCTTACAGCATCTTTATGCCAAATCTTCTTTTGTGATGTTGGAAAATTTGTATCACATCGTTCCCGACTAGCTCAATATTCCTAGTGCTCCAATGATTTCACCAAGTACCAGAAGTAAAACAGAGGCAAGGATTACACAAGATAATTCAATAGATATGTCTCATGGCAGCATCTAAAGGGTTAGGTTTGAATAAATACTTCTTAAGACTAAAAATTGACAAATAAACTTCCATGGTCCCAGTAAGAACTAGAATAAAATTAGTCAATATACCAATATGATTTCTGTTTGTCCTGTGGACATATAACAGAATGTTTCAACTCACTTGCTATTTGTTCTAGATCATTGTATGACCTACCATTTGTCCTGATAGATAATCAACAAAGTAGACTACATGGATACTAGTGTTGTCTTACTTACGCTGTTCTTGCATCCGTCCATATTGCATATCAGCTAGGCAGCTGGCCAAACACAAAAGCCACGACTTAGAAGCACCGATAGGATTGAATATTAGAGCATAGCTTAACTTGCAACTACACTGGATTGAGTATGACAATAACCTCTGAGAAAACTTAAATATTCAAGAGGTCATACCATGTTCAATATATAAGCCATAAACCATACAGGCTAGTCATTCAAACCGTTCATCAAGCAAGCCTATTTTATGATTCGAACTCTGGAACATAGATGTGGATAAGGGTTTACATAGATTATACATGATGTTTCTACTATGATAACGATAGCAACTTTACGACGTTAATATTATTAATGAACTACACTATACAAGATATGAAAACATAGCACAATAAGTGCGAGAAATGGAAGGTTATCAAAATGAAACAAGTAAATTTAAGTTTCCCTGCAACAGAGAACAAAATTGAAATCGCATTAAAATGCTGCAAGACCTACGAGAAAAAATCATTATGCAGCACAAACAGACAAAGATACCCACAAAGAAAACCCAATGGAATATAAAACGAAAATCTGGACCCTAATCACCGACTAGGAATACGCAAATCGCTTTCAATAACCGCAAAGAAGTAATAGCAATAAATGGCAAAAAAACATAACGAAAATTGCAAAATGGTACAACATATCAAACGAAAGTTCCCTTGTCCATGATAACTCAACGACCCGGCAACTCGGACTCACGCAAGCGAATGACCGCCTCTGGGGCGGGTTGGGTGCGTACACCGGCGCAGCTTCTAATAATTGTGTATGATCCCACTGTACAAACATTCTACGTGTATCACAAAGATATCCAAACTTTATTAGCTCTTACATTGCTTCACAAATTACCATACATTATAATAATATAAAAGAGTTATAATTGTTTTATTGCAAAAATTGTGATGAATCTAATATTTTAAATATGAGATAGAAACCAATTATCTTTCACTAAATAATATATTAAAAATAGAAACTGACGTGCAATATTATAAAAGAACTTATATATGTAATTCATATCTAAATATTAAACAAGGAGAATAAATTTAAAACTATTTTTTATATATTTAAAATTAGCAAACCTATATTTAAGAAAATATATATTAAAGAAATATTATATTATAATTTTATTAGTATAATGCTAATTAATGTAGGTTTTTACATCGCAATTATCAAGTTTATAGACAGAAGACACTAGATATAGAGAAAGCTATAAAGAAGTATAATTGCTGGACAATTTCTTGCATAATCCCTAGATAACCATCTTATAAGTTTCAATATATATAAATATTTTTGAATCCATTTATCTTATGCTTGCTTAATGCCAAACTGAATAGTTCTTAATAAAATACAGTATAATGGTTAGAAGTAATATACTTCTCTATGTAGCAAATATGAAATAATAGTTAATGAAGTATAATCACACACTCTCTAATTGACACTTAATAGCTGTATAATAGTTATCCATTTGAATGTACAATAATAAAAAAAAAACAATCTAATTATCATCGATGATTTACTTTTTAGTATCCAGCCATCTCCTACTATTTTCTCTAAAATCCTATAGTTTTGTTTCAGAGAACTTGAACCCTTTTATCAGGAATCTATCCCATTTAGGGAAATAACATTTTATTTTTGCAAGCAAGATAAAATGATAATTCAAAATAAAACAGCATAGAAATCTATCAAAATAATTTACACTTAAAAAAATAGTAAAAAAGAGAAGGGGAGATTATCATATAGTAATCTAGAAGTGCAGCATTAAAATGATTTTCCTTCTCCTCTTGATAAATTATACAATAACTTGAAAGTGTAATTATTGAGTATAAACATTTTAAATACTATTTATTATAAAATTTCAACATATATACATTCACACACAAGGTGCAGAGTAGGCCATGGTGGTTCTTTTCGTTATTCCACTAAGATGACTATTTGGTATACTTACTAATAGGCCAATAGTGTTGCGGCTTGAGTGATTTCTTTTGTTGCCAAGCATTATAGAGATTGGACTTGGCGTCCAGATGACATTTGCCCTTAGATCCTGAAAGATATTTTGTATTCCGACTCTTTGAACTGCTCTCGCACTAGAATGATGTGACCGTCTATTTGTATCCTAAAAAAAAAAAAAGAAGCTATGGTGGTTATTATATAATATAATATAGTAAATTAATATGAAATAATTTTAATGCCATCTACTAGAAATTTATCAAAATAAAAGTAAAATTTGAACTGTAAGTTTCCATCGACCGTATGAAGTGCTATCTTTTGGTCACTTGTGCAAGAATGTTCTTCATGCATGCTTTGGATCTACTCTCAGCTTCTAAATTACGGGTCTGAGAAGAAGCATTAATGGCAAATCCGGCACGGAGGTGGCTTTGAATCAGCTTGAAACTATAGAATTAGTAATTGCCTTTTCATTTGTTACCTTTCGTACTTACATGTTTAGTGTTAGAGATTATTTCAGGCTTTAACATATTTTTTGATAGCAGTAATTTCTCATCTTTTCCAATATTTGAAATTTAACATAGAATATTTTTATGGACAACTGATAGATGTTAAATGTCACTTTGCATCACTTTGGAAATATTATCCATGTCAAGGCTATTGCTCGGTCCTTGCTTAGTGAACTATAACATATCTTAGCATATGCTTGTTGAAATGGAATATCAGTCGCAAAGCTGGACTTTATTCGAGAGCCTTTAGGATTAGTTAGTCCTCTAATCCAATAAGATCAGGAAAAGTGAAAACCTGATGACTGGAAAATTGAAAGGAACTCACAAGCAAACTTGCTCAAAACTGATTATTTAATTGAAAGCCAGATTTTTAACATTGAAGACCGCATAGTTTAAATCCAAGGGTTTAGGGTTTAGGACAATTTCTTTAAAGCTCCATCTGCAGGAGAAAAAGGATTAGCTAGAGAGGATAAAAAAAGTTGCAAATTGCACGTCCAATACCAAAGGATGTTTTGCAAAAGCAACCATCTACATCCTGTTACAAGAAAGTCATTTTTACTGGTTTTGCAGCAAAGGCCAGAACCCAATTTCTCTCGCCTTCCACCGCCTACCTATCTATCAACATTCAACCATCCAGAGAGGAGGGAGAGAGAGAACCTACAAACAAGGGAAAAAAAAAAAAAAGGCAGTAACATATCCAAGGTAGGCAAGCAGAAGCTGGCAGGCACCACTCAAACTAAACATCACACAAATTCTATATCAAACTTCAAGATACGAAATGGTCATACACAGCATAACATATGTTTCAATCTAAACTTCAACAAAACAGCCATCACAACACTGAATACATGGTCATTCCACTAACTAAAGCCCCCAGAGGTTCAGCCAGAATTACAAAGTTGAAAACTGAAACAAAGGAACCAAATCTCCTAGGGATTTGGACAAAGAGTAGAATCGGTTGCATTCGTATATGAGAATCCTCATAAACTGAGAATACCAAGCAGCGGGGTAGAATAACAAGCCTATCCGATTGCTACCATCGAGACCAGAACTCAGCTTCATGTCTCTGAAGTTCACTGCACAGTCCGAATATATAGATTGGTTAGCTCCAACAAGTGCCCCCCTTCCCCCACCACAAAAAAAAAAAAAAAAATCATATAGACAAGGATGCAATAAAGAATATATGTATTATATATAAATAACAGAATAAGGACAATATGTGAAAATGTAAAATAACAAATCATCAAAACTTTATAGTCCCTGTTGGTTAGAAGTTCCCTAATATATATGTATATATATACATATATGCATATCTACACGCGCGCGCGCACCCACACATACATACATATATATACATATGCATATATATATACATACATACATATGTATGTATGTATGTATATGGTGCCCCTTTAAGAATTATAACGGCTGTCAATTTGGTTTTGTTCGTTAGTGAATGACATTATCCAGAAAATAGCATTCCTTCTCCATGCACCTCTTCATTTCCTGTCTAAATAACAGAATAGGAATTGCAGTTCCGATCTCCAACTTCCAATAACCATTCTGATTTTTTTGATTCCTACGAACCAAACATAGCGCAAGTACTATCATACACGCATCACTGTTGGAAAAATTCTGGGAGGGAATACAGAAATTGAGTTCCTAAATATCATGAAATGCAATTCCAGAACATTGAGATAGCATTCCTCATCAATTTATGCATAGGAAGCATTAAACCATGATTCTGAAATGGGTGTGCTGCTGCACATGGGGCATGCATGTGCGTGCGGTGCATGAATGTGAAGGACAATCTAAAGTGGGTGCATGCATACTTGATAGAAATCCAGATAAGGCATCACACAAGTATCAAGCAGGAAAAGACAATACGCATTAAAAAAACATTCAAAATATAGCCATCTGAAAACAGGTCAGGAAAGTAGGCGGCAAGGAGCATTGTTACCTGTTGTTGCTGATAGTTCCCGTAGCCTGGATAGGTTCCATAAGCATACATGTTAGGATCTTGTGGTGGTTGGGCATAACTGTACGCTTCATAGCCTTGCCCATAGCCATAATAGCTACCATTCCATTGGTTGGGGTCCGGTTGTGGCTGAAAACATCCACAAGACATGTTTTAAAACCTGTTAGACTCACTGGAACCAAAAGAAACAAATATGCTTGGAGGTGAGTAGCACTTAACCTGTTTGTTAGTAGGGCTTCGACCCCATGAAAGCCGTATATTTTGTCCCCCCAACTGGGTTCCCTGCAGCATTAGCAACGCCTCCTCCGCACAAGCCCTGAAAAGCATCATAGAATATATGAAAATGTAAAAAAAAAGGTAGTTCTGATATTTCTAGCATAAAGTTAGGTACAATTTGAATATTGCAAACCTGTTAGCGAATTGGACGAACCCGCAATGCTTGCCAACAGGTATCTTTACATGGACCAACTCACCATATGGGCTAAAAACCTGCCGCAAAACTTCTTCAGTAACATTTGAATCAAGCCCACCAACAAAAATCTGCACTCAGCATGGCACCTTATCAGAATACAGGGAATAAGTCACTGTTATCACATTAATAATTAAAAAGAAAGAAGCAAAAAGTACGCACAGTTGTATTATTTGGATCATTCTCGGACTGAGTTCCAGTAGCAGTCTGAAAAGAAGCTGCAGAAATGATATAAAAAAAAAAAATGCCTACTGTAAGACTTACAGAGAAAAGGTAAAGGTAGAATCTAATTTGCACCTGATGGGTTCAGTATACAGTCTCCTTCCAAAAGGTGTTACAAAATTTACCACACAGACAACAAAAATTGTTGCAGATACAGAATATAAGAGTTACATACTAGACATACTTCATTATAGAGAGGTCAGAAATATGGAAGAAGCATAAAAACTTCGAATATAAGAGCCACCACATGCTAATCTATTTTGATGATTCCATTAACACCAATGCAACCAAATGCAATACCATAGGCCACAAAATTTGAAGATAGCTGTAAATCACTTTGCAACCATGATAATTTACTCACAAGTTCAAGGAAAATGGCACTTCTCCATGAAACATCTTTTCTTCATCTCAAAATATCAATTTACAGCACAATAAGATTTTTTCTTCCACCTTCATTAGCCTCAAGAAGCAAATAAAGATAAACCAGTATGACAAAGAATGCAGGTAATGGAGGGAAATATTTTGCAGTATTACAATAATCTGAATAAGAAAGCTATGAGCAAATCAGGTGTAACCTGAAGTTAGGCTTCCAACACAAATGATGCTGAAAACATTCAATAATGCTATCATCCAGGACACATTCTAGCTAAGTTCCTCATCTTTGCATGGGTGCCCAACATGCTTAATTTATCAGCCATTGCATTGATAGTCATTCCATCTTAAGATGTACAAAGCTCTATATAGAGAGCTCAATAAAAGATGAGGTAGACGCATATAGATCATCAAAAATAACTGTCTAGTCCCATGGAACAAGACTTAGTACAGCTGACACAAATAACGAGACTGCTAGTGGAAAGATCATGAAAAACAAAGAATTTGTAAAGGAATGCATAAACATGACACTAATTAAAAAGGACTAAATATCACATATTAGTCACTCTGAAGACGACATAAAATCGATCATCAATCTTGAAAAGGAACTCCCATAAAACCAAAACCTAAAACATGAACCCAATCAACTATAAAAAAAAAAAACAAAGGAAACAGCTTCCTGCACAGACATGGAGTAAATCAAAGGAATTTTCTAAAAGATCCAGAGCAGCATCTCGAATGAATTAATTCAAAAATTAGAAGGAGATTGAAATTGGAATATATATACATATATATAACTTGGCCGGGAGCTCTTTAAACGTAAGAAACTGGGAAAAGAAGATCAAATGAGGAGCAGACAACTCTTTAATTCTAAGGAACTGACACAGAATTGAAAGTATAGAAGCACTAAAAATGTAACGAACTCAAAAGTTTAAGAAGAATGAGCAGCATAGGTTGCCACGAAATAGCTAACAACAAAATTATGACATAAACAATAACACTGACCTAACCGAGTCCACGCACTAAAGAAGATATGCATCTCAGCTGAATTCAGTTCCAGGCCCCTAAATGAAGAGAGCCTCTTGGCATCCTGCTTCGAGACAACATGAGTTTTTATAAGTTTTTTTAAGTTTTATTACTTACAACTGCATTAAATTAGCCCAATTCACAAAGGAAATGGGCTAGGAAGGAAATGACTTTGTACATGCCGCTTATCTTGAAGTGTATAACTGGGAAATAAAAACAAGCTAAGGTAGTAGATTCCGCTCTATGAAAATCTAAAAACTAAACATTCAAAGGATTACTACAAATGTAAATGCAGGATATATGAACATTGAATTGAATAATGCTTCAATGATTCACATCAGTAAGTGAACAAATTGTTACTAGTTCCTGCAAAACAGCCTCCAATCAATGACACAGGAAGAAATGTAATATAATAAATGTGATAGCCCGCCAGCCCAAACAAACCAAAAAAAAAAAAAAAATGATGAAGACTCCCACAAGGAGTCTTCTTCTCCCGACCGGCTCCTAATCGAAGTCGGAAACCTCACCGGAGAGGGGTCAAACTCCTCTCCTTTGGTTCTATTTAAAGGGGAGACCCTTCTCCCTTCTTCCTACCAAAGAATCCCGGGGCAAAACGGCGGCAATCGTCGGAAATTTCTTCACGGAGACCCGTCCTTGTGCCATCCAATTTCTCATCGGAAAAGCCTCGCCGGCGACGGAGGTAAGCCTCCTCCCCTTCCTCTCTCCTCCCCCTTCCTTCCCGTGCCGATGTGCACACTCGCCGGCGACCGGAGTCGCCGGATTTTGTTGCGGTAGAATCTTCTTTTTGCCGTTTTTCCGTTGCCGGTGGTCACCGTCGACCACCGGTTTGGCCGCCCCTTGCCGCCGGAACGTCCCTCTCCTGCCGATGGTCGTCCCACGCCGGCTGCGCCGCCGGCCGGCCACCCAACGAGGGGACCGTGAGGTCCCCTGTTTCAGCCCAAAATAAGTCCACGGGAAGAAGAAAAGAAAAAGAAGAAGAAGAAGAAGGAAAAGAAAAAGAAAAAGAAAAGAAGAAGAAGGAAAAGAAAAGAAAAAGAAAAGAAAAAGAAGAAAAAGAAAAAAAAAAAAAACAAAGAAAGAAGAAAAATAATATGATAATAATATAATAATTATAAATAGGATTTTCTCTCCTCTCTCTTCCGTGAAGAAAAAGAAAAAAAAAGAGAAAGAAAGAAAAGAAGAAAGAGAAAAATAAAATTAATTAATAAATAATGAGATAAATAATAAAATATGAGAAAGAGAGTTTCTCTCTCTTCCCTCTCTCTCTTCAGCTTGAATTAGTATTTTCTCTCTCTAGAATTGGACTTTCTCTCTCTACTTTCTCTCTCTAGAATCCTCTCTCTAGATTATTTCTCTCTCCTAAGATTTTTAATTTTGAGAAAAAAGATGATGAATTTAAATGATTCTCGTAATGAATTTTTGATCTGTGATCGTCGGACGATACACCGACATCCACTTTGATCAGATCAGGTATTTTTAGATTTTATTTCTCATGATTTTATTTAATTATCCACATGATAATTTTAGCATGATTTGATCTGATCGATCAGAATTTGTTAAATCATATTGTCTGAAGAATTCAACATGAGTTTTCTCTCTCTAAAATTTTCTCTCTCTAGAATTTTCTCTCTCTAAAATATTCTCTCTCTTGATTGATTCTCTCTCTAAAAAAGGTTAGTGAATGAAGAAATTTCTTTTAATAAGTCTGATCTGATTCTAATGAAGAATCCTGATCCATGATTGTCAGACAGCGTACTGGCACCCACCTTAATCAGACCATGAATCTTTAGATTTTATTATCCATGATTCCGATCTAGCCATGATTTGATTTGATCATGTTGGTTTCACCAATTGAGATATTGGACCAATCGTAATGTTGGATTGTGTCACCTGATCAATTTGAATTGTACCTCATAAATTTTCTCTCCTCTGATTTTCTCTCTCCACTTGATTTTATGAAATCGATGAAGAAACCTCGATCCTATCACTTCGAATCTGATTTGATCTGATAGTCAAACTTTGGATCATTTAGGTCCTAATTAGATTTTGATTAGATAAAATTAGATGATCGGATCCAATCTAAACCGTTGAAATATGGTATTCGTATTCTTTCTAATTATTGAAATTGACTCTGTATAGGATTGTGGATGTTTGATCATGGGATATCGCGATATGATCTACGAACAGAATTTTTGGAAGAAAATTTATAGAATTATGTGGATTTATTGGAATACGTTTGAGGTAAGTAGTATTTACTTTTACTGAATTTATCTGGTATATTATGAATTAAATAAATTTATGCATGCTTGTGATTGAAATTATTTATTGAAATAATTGTTGAAAATTATTTATGATTAAAGTTAATTGTAGAAAATTATTTATGATTGAAGTTATTTGTGGAGCAATTATTATGATGATATATGATCTCAAAGAATATTATAATTGATTTGACTCGAATATCAATTAATTTTATTATTCTTGAAAATAATATATGAATTGGAAGACAATATGAAATTGACAACCTGACTGTGTTGAGGACCCCACCAATGGGGGCATATACGTTGGCAATTGACTGTCCTGAGGATTTATGTCGCCAGTGAGACCAGCGATATGTCGCCAGATAGACCAGCGACAAAACCGCCAGTTAGACCAGCGGTTCCAAAGGACTTGGCTGCCAGATGATTCGCAGCCCACCGCAAGCAGATACGCGGTATTATGACCCTGCCACAGGGATAATGTGGTCATAGTCATGGTTGGTAAGAAGAATTTTACGAAATTGATGAATTTAAGAAGAAAAGTATAATTAGAAATTATGATGAATTGACTTTTATATATGATTGACAGTATGAATATGATTTCATGAAATTACATATTGATTTGTTATGCATAGTATTATTTGCCTGATTATTCAGTTAAAGGTATACACTGCTTACTGGGCTATTTAGCTCATGATAAGTTTTATGTTTTTCTTACAGATCTAGAAAATTAGCATGATGTGGGATTTCAGTTGGGAGAGCGATTAGAGATGGAGTTAACTCATTGATTTAGGATTTTTCTCAGAATTGATTCAAGACTTTTAGTTTTGTTTTAGTGTTGACTTTGTCAGACAGTTATTTTCTTTTGAACACTAAGTTTTAATTTGTTATTTGAATTAAGGTTTGATTATTGAATAAAAAAAAATTTATTTAACTGTTTGTGAAGATGTCATGATGAGATGCCTTGCATGCTTATGGGAAAAGTATTCTATAAGCATGCGGCGGTTGCCATGACCCTCGATTCAAATCTTGGGTCGGGGGCGTGACAAATGTTATAGACCAAAACGGAAAAAAAAAAAAAACAGAGGATAAAAAACCGAGAAGAAGACTCCCGGTAGGAGTCTTCTTCTCCGGCGAGTCCCGGGCAAATCAGGACTCCTAGGACCCCTCGGAGTCCTAGGGTTCTCTATAAGAAGACTCTCTCCCTCTTGAGACCCAACATCGACCTCCTTCCTCTCTCCTTCTCTCCGATTTCCTCGAATTAGAGCCGCGGACACCGTCCGATTTCTCGCCGTAATTTCTCGCCGGCGAGGTCTCCGGAGGCTGAGGTGAGTCTCCTTCTTCTTTCCCTCCTTCTTCTCCTTCCTCCCATGCTCCTGTGCACGGCTGCCGGCGACGAGTATCGCCGATCTTTCGGTCGGGAAAGACATCCTGTTTTGGGGCCTTTTTCTTTGGATTTTCCGGCACCGGCGATCGGAAGTGATCGCCGGCCATGTCTCCTCCGTGACCGGGGGAGTGGCCCCCGTCGGCCGCTGGCCTCCGCCGTGGCGGCCGTGGCCCGAATGGCCGGTCAAGGCCGGAGGACTATCGTCCTCTGTTCCGGCACGGGAAGAACCAAGAAAAAGAAGAAAAGAAGAAAAAGAAGAAAAAGAAAAAGAAGAAAAAAAAAGAAAAGAGAAAGAAGGAAAAAGAGAAAAAAAAGAAAAAAAAAAGAAGAGAAAAAAAGAAACGAAGAAAAAGAAAAGAAAAGAAAAGAAAAAAAAATAATATATATATATATATAAGTAAGTAAATAAATAAATAAATAAAAAAATTGAAATTGATGAGAGAGAGAGTTTCTCTCTCTTCTTTCAGTCTGAACCCTGACTTTCTCTCTCTGAAATTGGACTTTCTCTCTCTACTTTCTCTCTCTAGAATTTTCTCTCTCTAGCTTATTTCTCTCTCTCTTGATGGATTCTTCTCTCTCTAAAGTTATTCCTCTAGGATTAGCGTAGTGGGAGGTCTCATCTGATGATTTTGATCGAGTTTAGAGATGAGTCTGATTTTAAGCGAGATTTTAATTTTGGAATTTGTTAGATTTAATTTTGAATTAAATTAATGTAAAAATATAATTTTGGATAATAGGCGCGGAAGAATCTACTAGAAGTTAGTCGATCTATTCGTTCAGTGCTCCGTGAAAGGTAAGTAATGAATCATCTTCTCGAGATATTCTATATTTATTCTGAAAATAAATAATTATTCTCTGAAAATTATGCATGATTTATGAAATTATGTTTTGAAAGAAAAGTGCTTTTGAAATATTTTGGTATGTCGATTTATGCACATGTTCAGTAAAATATTTATGATATATATTGTGGTACTAAGTATTTTGATATAGATCGGATTTATGCTCTCAGCCTAACTATGTTTCAGTGGGCTCCGCCAATGAGGATTATACGTTGGTACTTTGTGGACCCTGCCAGTGGGGGTTGTGCGCTGGTGTTTGTGGACCCTGCTAGTGGGGGTTGTGCGCTGGTATTTGTGGACCCTACCAGTGGGGGTTGTGCGCTGGTATCATGTGGACCCCGCCAATGGGGGTTAAACGTTGGTCATAGTCAAGGCTGTTGAGTTACGAGTATTTTGAATCGAATCGAATTTATGATTATATTATATGTGAATATTTGAAAATATTAAAGAAAAATTATTAAATTAATTATGTTTCTTCGACTGAATGAAAAAGATTAAGGTTATCTATTGATATTGACGATTGTTCTACAAAAGATGGATTGGAGTTATTCATAATTTGATAATGAATTGATTAATTAAGAGTTGTTAATGTTTAGATAAAGAAAATTGATATGCTTACTTAGAATAGAGACATTGATTTTGATTATAAGAAAAATATAGTTTTGATTTAGATCAATTTTTGAGTTATTGATTTTATTATGGAATGACTTAATGATAAAATTTGCTTCAAGAATTAGAATATTTAAGAGTTTGAGGGTTTGAGTAAGAAAATTTCGATGACTAGAAATAATGATATTGATTCAATCAACAATGGTGATATTGATCTTTATGAAATAACTTAATGATGAAGTTGTATCGAGAATTAAAATATCAAAAGCTCGAGAATGAGATTGAAATGATAAATCTTCAACCTTTGAAAGTACGAATAAGAGAAAATATTTTTGAATTTTTGATTGATTGGGATGTCATCATATGACTCATAGAAGTATGATTTCCTATCTTATGATGGGTTGAAATTAAGAGTGATTAATATTTTGAAATAAAATGAATGATGATGATGAATGAAGTTCTTATGCAAGAATAGAGACATTGATCTTCTTCTATTCACAAAAGATAGATTTGATTTTAATTTGAGTCATGAGATATTGAATATGATTTTTTTACAGGAAATGAGATCATAATTTTGAAATCTTGAAATATCGAAAATCTTTGAGATGTTGATCTTGATAAATAAGAAAATGGATGGTTCCGTTCAGATCGATATTTGATGTACCGATTTTTTTTTCTTATGAAATGATTTAAGAATGAATTTATATCAAGAATTAAAATATTTGTGGATGAGATTCAAATAAGAAACTATGAAGACTCAAGCAAGGAAAATTTCGAGGACAAAATTTCTTTTAGAGGGGAAGAATGTGAGGCCTGGCCCAAGCAACGAATCCTAAGCCCAAAACAAAAAAAAAAAAAAGAAAGAAAAGAAAAACAGAGCAGGAAGACTCCCGATCGGAGTCTTCCTCTTCTCCGATCAAGAATCGGAGTCCTAGGGCCATTGAAAGACCCTAGGACGAGCTCTATAAGAACCCTTCCCCTCTCCTCTATGGGTAGACCCTTCCGTCGCCGTCGATTGCCGGAGATTTTTCTCCGATTTTCCCGTTTGAAGCCGCGACTCCTCGACCCGTGTTCGCCGCGATTTCTCGCCGGTGGGGGTCACCGGAGGTTGTGGTAAGGTCTCCCTCCTCTCCCTCTCTTCTCTCCCTTCTTTCCCGTGCCTGTGTGCACGATGGCCGGCGATAGGTGTCGCCGGATTTAGTTGGAGAAAGAAACCCCCCTGTTCGCCGCCTCTTTCCTCTGATTTTCCGGTGCCGACGGTCACGCCGACCGCCGGCCCTGATCTCTCCGAACTCGGGAGAGTCGGCCGTTGCCGCCGGCCACCTCCGGCCATGAGATGGCCGTGATCGGCCGATCAAGGCACGGGGACCTCTAGGTCCCCTGTTTCGGCCCAATGAAAGCCCGGGAAGAAAAGAAGAAGAAGAAAAAGAAAAGAAAAGAAAAAAGAAAAAGAAAAAGAAAAGAAAAAGGAAAAAGAAAAAGAAAGAAAAAAAAAGAAAAAGAGAAAAAGAAAAATAAAAATAAAATAAAAAAAAAAGAAGAAGAGAGAAAATTTTCTCTCTCCTCTCTCTACCTTCTCTCTATATTTTCTCTCTCTAGATTCTCTCTCTATTTTCTCTCTCTAAATCTTTTTCTCTTTTTGTGAATTTTATCTCTCTAGAATCTTTCTACTCTCTCTCTGACTGCATCACGGACCCTAGGATAAATTTGAAATAAAAATATGATGATTTGAGATTGCTCCGAAATTCGTACGGTAGATCTGATCCCAGTCCGATCCTATTCGAAATTTGTAACACTTGATTCATATTGAGTCACCCTGATAGGACCTCTGATGATCTCGATCATGAATGCCTCATCGGAAGGATACAAAGATTTCTCTCTCCACTTTCTCTCTACTTTCTCTCTAGAATTTTCTCTCTCTTCATGAATTTTCTCTCTCTAGAAGTCTTATGGATCAGTGGAGGATCCAGATACTTAGGTAAATCCTAATTTTGGTTAATCCTAAGAGAGATCCTCGATCTGTGTTATTAGGATCGATTAGCAGTAATTTTCTCCATATATGATTTTTATATTGATCAGGATCATGAAGAGATGATTGTTTGCATATGATATCGAGTGGAATATTTTGTTAAAGAAATTCATAAATCAAAGAAGAACATTGATTTTTGTGCTTGGATCAGTCATCGGTAAAGGTAAGAATCTCTGTACATGATCACTATTATATATATGCTATTTTACTGTTGGTCTTGCATTATTGGTTTTGCATTGTCGGATTTGAGATCGATGAATTTATTATATCTGAGCTTAGAGCTTAGGTTATGTTCATTTGGAGACAATGATACAAGTGATTAGGATATGATAGAATAGTACTAGGGCCCAAGTCTAAGGTCACTAGGGATTGTCATATAAATGATATCAAAACTTGAGATTATAATCGATAGAGTCAGAGTTTAAGGTTATAATCATTAAGGATGTAGTAGAATGATATTATAGTTCAGGTTATGATCATTAAAAAATATGATTTAAGTGGTATTTAAGCTTAAGATTATAATTATTTGAAATTACGACTTTAGTGGTATTTAAACCTAGGTTATGATCATAAGGAACATGATTGACATAAAAGAAAGGAATCAATATTTGGATTTTGAATCAATAAATACTATGATGAAACTTTATATATAAGTGGTATATGATGTCTATAATAAGTCTGATCTGATTCTAATGAAGAATCCTGATCCATGATTGTCAGACAGCGTACTGGCAACCACCTTAATCAGACCATGAATCTTTAGATTTGATCATCCATGATTTTCGATCTAGCCATGACTTGATTTGATCACATTGATTTCACCAATCGAGATATTGGACCCATCGTAATGTTGGATTGTGTCACCTGATCAATTCGAATTGTACCTCATGAATTCTCTCTCCTCTGATTTTCTCTCTCCACTTGATTTTTATGAAATCGATGAAGAAACCTTGATCCTATCACTTCGAATCCGATTTGATCTGATAGTCAAACTTTGGATCGTTTAGGTCCTAATTAAATTTTGATTAGATGAAATTAGATGATCGGACCCAATCTAAACCGTTGAAATATAGAATTCGTATTCTTTCTAATTATTCAAATTGATTCTGTATAGGATTGTGGATATTTGATCATGGGATATCGTGATATGATCTATGAACAGAATTTTTGGAAGAAAATTTATAAAATTTTATGGATTTATTGGAATGCGTTCGAGGTAAGTAATGTTTCACCTTTTCTAGATTCATCGGCAAATTATAGTGTATTCTTCTGATATGATTTATGAAACGATGCATGAATTGGATGAATGGTATTTTTGTTATGAAAATATCTTATTTGAAATGTTATGATGAAGCATGATTGAATATATTGATTTCATGATGCATTATATTGATTGATTTCGATACTACATGATTATATGTTTTATTATCGAAATTAGAATATGAAACATGATTTATGAAGAATTATGATATAAGAAACAATAAGAATTGATAACCTGACTGTGTTGAGGACCCCGCCAACGGGGGCATATACGTTGGCAATTGACTGTCCTGAGGATTTATGTCGCCAGTAAGACCAGCGACATGTCGCCAGATAGACCAGCGACAAAACCGCCAGTTAGACCAGCGGTTCCAAAGGACTTGGCTGCCAGATGATTCGCAGCCCACCGCAAGCAGATACGCGGTATTATGACCCTGCCACAGGGATAATGTGGTCATAGCTCATGGTTGACGAAAAAGAAATCGAAGAACAAAAGAAATTGAAATCCCGAAAGAAACTTAAAATTTCGAAAAAAAAGAAATGAATTTGGCATGAATTATATTGCATAATTGAAATTGATTTCGAATTGATGAACTCTATATGCTTATTTTCTATAAATGATTATTTACTTATATGCCTGATGAAATCTGTTGAGAAGTGATCGTTGCTTACTGGGTTGTCTAGCTCATTACCTCTTATTTTACTATTTTTACAGATGTTGAGGAATTAAGATGATACAAGATATGAATAGAAGAGTGATCAGAAGCAGAATCTTCGTACTTTTATTTTAGGTTGGAAGGCTTATTGAATTTGATGCAAAGCCTTTGAATTATTGTTGAATTTATTGAGATATTAAAAAAAAAATTATTTAACTGTTTGTGAAGATATCATGATGAGATGCCTTGCATGCTTATGGGAAAAGTATTCTATAAGTATGCGGCGGTTGCCATGACCCTCGACTCACAATCTCGAGTCGGGGGCGTGACAATTAATATGGTATCAGAGCATAAGTGGATGAATTATGAAACATAAAATCAAATATTGAATGGGTGTTAGTGGATAGACACCAGAGACATTATAGTGTAGATCTTTGATAATTGTAGTGGGAAAAATATTTATAAATTTTGATTAAAGATTTAAATTATGTATGAAAGGATCACAAGAGATTATGACATATGGAGTTTGAAATATGATGGATAATCTATAGATCATGATATGATTAGTTAGATCTTGATCGAAAGTAATTACAAAAGGATTGACATAAAATTTTATTATGCATTGTGGTTATTAATTTGATCATTGGTTATTCAAAGTGAATCGTAAGTTCAAATTCGATGTGAAAATAATACTATGATATTACTTCTAGTTGAGAAGTTGACTATTATTGGCAAGATAAAGATTTGATTTTTGAAGCTTGTATGATTGTTATGAAAGGATATTTGATAAATATTGAAGATTCTGATGATAGAAATTTTAGAAAAAAAAAATAATAACAATAATAATGATTTGAAATTCATATATATTCAGATTATGTCCAAATTTGATGGAGTATCGAAGAATTTTCTCATTGATTTGACTTATAAAGATTTTTGGTTTGAAAATTATCGAATTGAATTGATATGAGAATTGAGATTTGATTCATATTGATTATAGTAAATCTATATGATGGTTTAAATATGATATTGGACTCAAGGGTTAATCAAGATTATTGTACACCAGTAAAGGTATGAATGAGAATCGAAAGTTAATCTTTGATTTCAATTGAAATTTTAAATTTTCGGATAAAGAAATAATTTGATCAAATTTTTTTTTGGTGAACCTAAGAAATTTTGATTGTTAGATCAAAGTGCGCAGCGGAAGCATGGTAATCTGGATTACTTTGAGTAAGTCAGAAATGTTGACCCTTTGAGTTAAAGAATTATGATAGATGATATGGTTTGATACGAGAAATTTATTGATATTAGAAAGAATAATATTAAAAAAAATAATACAATAATAATTTGATAATGAATCGATTAATTAAGAGTTGTTAATGTTTAGATAAAGAAAATTGATATACTTACTTAGAATAGAGACATTGAAAAATATAGTTTTGATTTAGATCAATTTTTGAGTTATTGATTTTTATTATGGAATGACTTAATGATAAAATTTGCTTCAAGAATTAGAATATTTAAGAGTTTGAGGGTTTGAGTAAGAAAATTTCGATGACTAGAAAATAGTGATATTGATTCAATCAACAATGGTGATACTGATCTTTATGAAATGACATAATGATGAAGTTGTATCAAGAATTAAAATATCAAAAGTTCGAGAATGAGATGATAAATCTTCAACCTTTGAAAGTACGAATAAGAGAAAATATTTTTGAATTTTGATTGATTGGGATGTCATCATATGATTCATAGAAGTATGTTTTCCTATCTTATGATGGGTTGAAATTAAGAATGATTAATATTTTAAAATAAATAAATAAATAAATGAATGATGATGAATGAAGTTCTTATGCAAGAATAGAGATATTGACCTTTTTCTATTCACAAGAGATAGATTTGATTTTAATTTGAGTCATGAGATATTGAATATTAATTTTTACAGAAAATAAGATCATAATTTTGAAATCTTGAAACATTGAAAATCTTTGAGATGGTGATCTTGATAAATAAGAAAAAGGATGGTTCCGTTCAGATCAATATTTGATGTACCAACTTTTTCTTATGAAATGATTTAAGAATGAATTTATATCAAGAATTAGAATATTTGTGGATGAGATTCAAGTAAGAAACTATGAAGACTCAAGCAAGAAAAATTTCGAGGACGAAATTTCTTTTAGAGGGGAAGAATGTGATAGCCCGCTAGCCCAAACAAACCAAAAAAAAAAAAAATGATGAAGACTCCCACAAGGAGTCTTCTTCTCCCGACCGGCTCCTAATCGGAGTCGGAAACCTCACCGGAGAGGAGTCAAACTCCTCTCCTTTGGTTCTATTTAAAGGGGAGACCCTTCTCCCTTCTTCCTACCAAAGAATCTCGGGGCAAAACGGCGGCAATCGTCGGAAATTTCTTCACGGAGACCCGTCCTTGTGCCATCCAATTTCTCATCGGAAAAGCCTCGCCGGCGACGGAGGTAAGCCTCCTCCCCTTCCTCTCTCCTCCCCCTTCCTTCCCGTGCCGATGTGCACACTCGCCGGCGACCGGAGTCGCCGGATTTTGTTGCGGTAGAATCTTCTTTTTGCCGTTTTTCCGTTGCCGGTGGTCACCGTCGACCATCGGTTTGGCCGCCCCTTGCCGTCGGAACGTCCCTCTCCTGTCGATGGTCGTCCCACGCCGGCTGCGCTGCCGGCCGACCACCCAACGAGGGGACCGTGAGGTCCCCTGTTTCAGCCCAAAATAAGTCCACGGGAAGAAGAAAAGAAAAAGAAGAAGAAGAAGAAGGAAAAGAAAAAGAAAAAGAAAAGAAGAAGAAGGAAAAGAAAAGAAAAAGAAAAGAAAAAGAAGAAAAAGAAAAGAAAAAAAAAAAGAAAGAAAGAAGAAAAATAATATGATAATAATATAATAATTATAAATAGGATTTTCTCTCCTCTCTCTTCCGTGAAGAAAAAGAAAAAAAAGAGAAAGAAAGAAAAGAAGAAAGAAAAAAATAAAATTAATTAATAAATAATGAGATAAATAATAGAATATGAGAAAGAGAGTTTCTCTCTCTTCCCTCTCTCTCTTCAGCTTGAATTAGTATTTTCTCTCTCTAGAATTGGACTTTCTCTCTCTACTTTCTCTCTCTAGAATCCTCTCTCTAGATTATTTCTCTCTCCTAAGATTTTTAATTTTGAGAAAAAAGATGATGAATTTAAATGATTCTCGTAATGAATTTTTGATCTGTGATCGTCGGACGATACACCGACATCCACTTTGATCAGATCAGGTATTTTTAGATTTTATTTCTCATGATTTTATTTAATTATCCACATGATAATTTTAGCATGATTTGATCTGATCGATCAGAATTTGTTAAATCATATTGTCTGAAGAATTCAACATGAGTTTTCTCTCTCTAAAATTTTCTCTCTCTAGAATTTTCTCTCTCTAAAATATTCTCTCTCTTGATTGATTCTCTCTCTAAAAAAGGTTAGTGAATGAAGAAATTTCTTTTAATAAGTCTGATCTGATTCTAATGAAGAATCCTGATCTATGATTGTCAGACAGCGTACTGGCACCCACCTTAATCAGACCATGAATCTTTAGATTTTATTATCCATGATTTCGATCTAGCCATGATTTGATTTGATCATGTTGGTTTTACCAATTGAGATATTGGACCAATCGTAATGTTGGATTGTGTCACCTGATCAATTTGAATTGTACCTCATAAATTTTCTCTCCTCTGATTTTCTCTCTCCACTTGATTTTATGAAATCGATGAAGAAACCTCGATCCTATCACTTCGAATCTGATTTGATCTGATAGTCAAACTTTGGATCATTTAGGTCCTAATTAGATTTTGATTAGATAAAATTAGATGATCGGACCCAATCTAAACCGTTGAAATATGGTATTCGTATTCTTTCTAATTATTGAAATTGACTCTGTATAGGATTGTGGATGTTTGATCATGGGATATCGCGATATGATCTACGAACAGAATTTTTGAAAGAAAATTTATAGAATTATGTGGATTTATTGGAATACGTTTGAGGTAAGTAGTGTTTACTTTTACTGAATTTATCTAGTAAATTATGAATTAAATAAATTTATGCATGCTTGCGATTGTAATTATTTATTGAAATAATTGTTGAAAATTATTTATGATGAAAGTTAATTGTAAAAAATTATTTATGTTTGAAGTTATTTGTGGAGCAATTATTATGATGATATATGATCTCAAAGAATATTATAATTGATTTGACTCGAATATCAATTAATTTTATTATTCTTGAAAATAATATATGAATTGGAAGACAATATGAAATTGACAACCTGACTGTGTTGAGGACCCCGCCAATGGGGGCATATACGTTGGCAATTGACTGTCCTGAGGATTTATGTCGCCAGTGAGACCAGCGACATGTCGTCAGATAGACCAGCGACAAAACCGCCAGTTAGACCAGCGGTTCCAAAGGACTTGGCTGCCAGATGATTCGCAGCCCACCGCAAGCAGATACGCGGTATTATGACCCTGCCACAGGGATAATGTGGTCATAGTCATGGTTGGTAAGAAGAATTTTACTAAATTGATGAATTTAAGAAGAAAAGTATAATTAGAAATTATGATGAATTGACTTTTATATATGATTGACAGTATGAATATGATTTCATGAAATTACATATTGATTTGTTATGCATAGTATTATTTGCCTGATTATTCAGTTAAAGGTATACACTGCTTACTGGGCTATTTAGCTCTGATACCATTCTGTCACGCCCCGAACCCAACACCCGGGTCGGATACGTGATGGCCGCACACTCCTTAGAGCAAGCCCTAAAGAATATGCAAGGCCAAAATAAATCATTACAATCTTATCAACCATAATATTTAATTTCAACAGTAATTCATAAAACTTGCATAATAACAATTAACATTCCTTCAATTCTCTGATCAGATACTATGACACTCTATTTATCCTTCTGCTCACCCGTAAATCCAAGCCATAGCCAATCTAAGTCATCCTGCAACTCTGAGAAGAAAAAGAAAGATGAAGGGGTGTGAGCTTTACAGCCCAGTAAGAATTCCCATATCACACTGATATAGTAATATAGTCTGAAAATAAGGATAAGCAATAAAATATAAAATCTCATGTTCAATGTCCAGAATAATGCAAACATTCATAAATTTTCTGTCTTGTCAAAATAGATGCATCATCATATGTTAACCGGTGAAACACTTTTGTTCAACAATTGTTTCATTTCTTATCTTTCATTTTTCCTTTCATAATCATATGATTTTAACATTTTCTTTCTGGCTCTGGACTATCCAAGTCTATACCTCAGTCATCATCCGGATCGAATCCACTTTAAAAAGTCTTTCAAGACTGTCCCAGGATGAGCTCCTGGCCGGCTGTCCCACGTACCAAAGCCCGTGAGAGGCTGTCCCAGGCATAAGCTCCTGGCGGGCTGTCCCAGGCATGAGCTCCTGGCCGGCTGATCCACCTGTAAGCCAGTGGGGGCTGTCCCAGGCATAAGCTCCTGGCGGGCTGTCCCAGGCATAAGCTCCTGGCCGGCTGTTCCACATGACAAGGCTAGTCCATACCATATATCTCTTTCTTTTCATTTAATCATTATGTGTTGATTTCATCAATCAATTCTGTCTTGCATTATGATCAATTCAGATATGTCATATCCATATAATCATGCCATCAATCTCTGATACATATATATTGACATAACATACTCATGCTCAAAATCAAATAACAGTATCTCAGATATAATAAATTCATCGATCTCAAATCCGATAATGCAAAACCAACGATGCAAGACCAATAGTAAAATAGCAAATATAATAGTGATCATGTACAGGGATTCTTACCTTTACCGGTGACTGATCCAAACACAGAAATCAATGTTCTTCTTTGATTTATGAATTTCTCTAACAAGATATTCCACTCGATATCATATGCAGACAATCATCTCTTCATAACCCTGATCAATATAAAAATCACATATATGGAGAAAATTACCGATAATCGATCTGATAACACAAATCTAGGATCTCTCTTAGGATTAACCAAAATTAGGATTTACCTAAGTATCTGGATCCTCCACTGATCCATAAGACTTTTAGAGAGAGAAAATCCATGAAGAGAGAGAAAATTCTAGAGAGAGAAAGTAGAGAGAGAAACTTTCGTATCCTTCCGATGAGGCACTCATGATCGAGATCATCAGAGGTCCTATCAGGGTAACTCAATATGAATCAAGTGTTACAAATTTTGAATAGGATCGAACTGGGATCAGATCTACTGCACGAATTTCAGAGCAACCTCAGATCATCTTATTTTCATCTTCAAGTTTATTCTAGGATTCATGATGCAATCAGAGAGAAAGAAAAGATCCTAGAGAGACAAAATCCGTAAAGAGAGGAAAAAGAGAAAGAAAGAAGAGAGAAAGGAGAGAGAGGAAAATTCTCTCCTTCTTCTTCTTTTTTATTTTATTTTATTTTATTTTTATTTTTATTTTTATTTTATATTAATTGTCACGCCCCCGACTCGAGATTGTGAGTCGAGGGTCATGGCAACCGCCGCATACTTATAGAATACTTTTCCCATAAGCATGCAAGGCATCTTATCATGATATCTTCACAAATAGTTAAATAATTTTTTTTTTAATATCTCAATAAATTCAACAATAATTCAAAGGCTTTGCATCAAATTCAATAAGCCTTCCAACCTAAAATAAAAGTACGAAGATTCTGCTTCTGATCACTCTTCTATTCATATCTTGTATCATCTTAATTCCTCAACATCTTAAAAATAGTAAAATAAGAGGTAATGAGCTAGACAGCCCAGTAAGCAACGATCACTTCTCAACAGATTTCATCAGGCATATAAATAAATAATTATTTATAGAAAATAAGCATATAGAGTTCATCAATTCGAAATCAATTTCAATTATGCAATATAATTCATGCCAAATTCATTTCTTTTTTTCGAAATTTCAAGTTTCTTTCGGGATTTCAATTTCTTTTGTTCTTCGATTTCTTTTCGTCAACCATGAGCTATGACCACATTATCCCTGTGGTAGGGTCATAATACCGCGTATCTGCTTGCAGTGGGCTGCGAATCATCTGGCAGCCAAGTCCTTTGGAACCGCTGGTCTAACTGGCGGTTTTGTCGCTGGTCTATCTGGCGACATGTCGCTGGTCTTACTGGCGACATAAATCCTCAGGACAGTCAATTGCCAACGTATATGCCCCCGTTGGCGGGGTCCTCAACACAGTCAGGTTGTCAATTCTTATTGTTTCTTATATCATAATTCTTCATAAATCATGTTTCATATTCTAATTTCGATAATAAAACATATAATCATGTAGTATCGAAATCAATCAATATAATGCATCATGAAATCAATATATTCAATCATGCTTCATCATAACATTTCAAATAAGATATTTTCATAACAAAAATACCATTCATCCAATCCATGCATCGTTTCATAAATCATATCAGAAGAATACACTATAATTTGCCGATGAATCTAGAAAAGGTGAAACATTACTTACCTCGAACGCATTCCAATAAATCCATAAAATTTTATAAATTTTCTTCCAAAAATTCTGTTCATAGATCATATCGCGATATCCCATGATCAAATATCCACAATCCTATACAGAATCAATTTGAATAATTAGAAAGAATACGAATTCTATATTTCAACGGTTTAGATTGGGTCCGATCATCTAATTTCATCTAATCAAAATCTAATTAGGACCTAAACGATCCAAAGTTTGACTATCAGATCAAATCGGATTCGAAGTGATAGGACCAAGGTTTCTTCATCGATTTCATAAAATCAAGTGGAGAGAGAAAATCAGAGGAGAGAGAATTCATGAGGTACAATTCGAATTGATCAGGTGACACAATCCAACATTACGATGGGTCCAATATCTCGATTGGTGAAATCAATGTGATCAAATCAAGTCATGGCTAGATCGAAAATCATGGATGATCAAATCTAAAGATTCATGGTCTGATTAAGGTGGTTGCCAGTACGCTGTCTGACAATCATGGATCAGGATTCTTCATTAGAATCAGATCAGACTTATTAAAAGAAATTTCTTCATTCACTAACCTTTTTTTAGAGAGAGAATCAATCAAGAGAGAAAATATTTTAGAGAGAGAAAATTCTAGAGAGAGAAAACTCATCTTGAATTCTTCAGACAATATGATTCAACAAATTCTGATCGATCAGATCAAATCATGCTAAAATTATCATGTGGACAATTCAATAAGATCATGAGAAATAAAATCTAAAAATACTTGATCTGATCAAAGTGGATGTCGGTGTACCGTCCGACGATCACGGATCAAAAATCCATCACGATGATCATTTAAATTCATCATCATTCTTCTCAAAATTCTAGAAATCTTAGGAGAGATAATCTAGAGAGAGAATTCTAGAGAGAGAAAGTAGAGAGAGAAAGTCCAATTCTAGAGAGAGAAAATACTAGTTCAGGCTGAAGAGAAAGAGGGAAGAGAGAGAAACTCTCTTTCTCATATTTTATTATTTATATCATTATTTATTAATTAATTTAATAAAAAAAATTTTCTTTTCTTTTCTCTCTCTTTTTTTTTTTTCACGGAAGAGAGAGGAGAGAAAATCTTATTTATTATTATTATTATTATTATTTTATTTTTCTTTTTTTTTTTCCTTTTCTTTTTTTTTCTTTTCTTTTTCTTCTTTTTCTTTTCTTTTTCTTTTCTTTTCCTTCTTCTTTTCTTTTTCTTTTTCTTTTCCTTCTTCTTCTTCTTCTTTTCTTCCCGGGCTTTCATTGGGCCGAAACAGGGGACCTAGAGGTCCCCGTGCCTTGATCGGCCGATCACGGCCATCTCATGGCCGGAGGTGGCCGGCGGCAACGGCCGACTCTCCCGGGTTCGGAGAGATCAGGGCCGGCGGTCGGCGTGACCGTCGGCGCCGGAAAATCAGAGGAAAGAGGCGGCGAACAGGGGGGTTTCTTTCTCCAACTAAATCCGGCGACATCCGTCGCCGGCCATCGTGCACACAGGCACGGGAAAGAAGGGAGAGAAGAGAGGGAGAGGAGGGAGACCTTACCACAACCTCCGGTGACCCCCACCGGCGAGAAATCGCGGCGAACACGGGTCGAGGAGTCGCGGCTTCAAACGGAAAAATCGGAGAAAAATCTCCGGCAATCGACGGCGACGGAAGGGTCTACCCATAGAGGAGAGGGGAAGGGTTCTTATAGAGCTCGTCCTAGGGTCTTTCAATGGCCCTAGGACTCCGATTCTTGATCGGAGAAGAGGAAGACTCCGATCGGGAGTCTTTCTGCTCTGTTTTTCTTTTCTTTCTTTTTTTTTTTTTTTGTTTTGGGCTTAGGATTCGTTGCTTGGGCCAGGCCTCACATTTAATAAACGTGAAAAAAAGAAAAACATCTTTGCCTACCTTTTTGTGGGGCTCCCACAGTTTTCTTGGATGTGGCAGGACCAATCCTCATAGGCCTTGTCGAACAGAACATCCCATTCAAGCAGTGTGTAACGAAAGACACATATGGGAATGATATATTCCAAAACCGGCAGTCCGGACCCCAGTCCTTGCAGGCAAAATTTTCAGTCAAATCAACAGAGGAGAAATGAGAATGCTTATCCCACCTCCTCCACACATTCAAATCTGGAGCCTTCTCCAACGGTCACCACATCCACTTTAACTCCAAAACACAACCACACCAAGCTCTCTCCCATGGCTTCACCTCATCTCCTTCCCAAATCCCTCTCTTCCTTCCTCCCCTCTCGCCCTCCAATCCCACCAACGCACCTCTCCAACCCCCTCTTCACCCCACCCCACAAAGCTCCCCATCCCAATAGGCCCACCTTCTCCACCTTCGCCAAGAAGAAGAACCCGTGGCTCGATCCCTTCGACGACGGCGAGGACCCGGGCGCAGAATACACCTCCCACTTCGTCGATGGCAAGCAGGAAGAGGACCCGAGGCCGCCCGACAATCCCGGAAACCCATATGGCTTCCTCAAGTTCCCTTCTGGGTTCAACGTGGAGCTCGCCTCTCTGGCCTCCAAGGTGCGGGGGGATGTCCGGAGGTGCTGCTGTATCATCTCAGGAGGGGTTTATGAGAACCTCCTCTTCTTCCCTGCCATCCAACTGAACAAGGATCGGTACCCGGGCGTTCTAATCGATGTCGTCGCATCGCCGCGGGGGAAGCAGACCTACGAGTTGAACAAGAATGTGAGATATGCCAATGCTTATGATCCTGATGATGACTTCCCCGAGCCAGCCGAGTATGCTGACATGGTCGGAGTGCTCAAGGTCAATAGTTTTTATTTTTATTTCAGCTCTTTTTAGCTTCATCATGTTATGGAACCATATTATGTTCTTTGTGGAGGCTAGATTACTTTGCCTTAATCTGCAGTTCTCAATATTTTTTCTTGCAATGATCCTGAATCGGCCTATATTATATTCCTCATATGGAGTTTGTACACTAGTATATATAACCCTGAGAGATGTATCCAATGTGATTGGAGCAGAAATACAAATTCCTCTCTCCCTCTATCTTTCATTTTCCGCTTCTTCTCCAAATATTTTCACATCTTTCACTCTTCATGTCGATAGAATAGGTATTATGATTTGATCTTATCGACAAAGCTTGCGGGGCTCGGTCATGCAGCATTTTTGTTCTTGACATCAGCTCGAGACAAAGTAAGCTATGTCTACCCAAATGTGAATGCAGCTGGTGCAGGATTGCTTTTAACAGAGACATTCACCTCACCAGGGATGAACCTCTCAGAGGGTGGATATAACATGTGAGATCATCATTAGCTATACCTTATTCATTGAAGACTCCTGTTTGATTCCATTGTTTAACATGTTTACTAATGTTGAACAATTCAGCCGAAGATCTCCATTATTATACAGCTCTAGGTAGACAATTTCATGGCACCATCTTGCATGACTTGTAAAAGAAATCAGATGGAGAAAATTAGATTTCATATTCTTATTTTGCTGCATATTGATGATAATAATATTACAGGTATCATCTGATGGAGGAATGGTTGGGGAGACCAGCTCGTAACGTCCCAAGGCATCCTGTGCCTCAGCTGAGAATTTCGATTTCAAAGAAGCTCAAGGCTCATGTAGAACAAAGATGTAAAAAGGCTGGTGTGGAGAAAGGAAAATATATAGTTATCCATGGAATAGAGACTGATTCTGTGGCTTCAATGCAATCAAGGGGGGACAAAGATAGTTTGCTACCTATCCAACTCTGGTCTGAAATAGTGAAGGACATAAGGTATGCATAGCTAAGCACAGTAGCAGAATGACCAAGATCTTTGAAATTGAGAGAACTAAGAGATCAAAGAATGAGACCTTATATTATCACACAAGCACATACCTTTCCAGAAAGTCTGTCCTTTTATAATTTGGATCATGTTGTCATGTTTTCACCATCATAGTAAAATCAAAATTTTAGTGGATAAAAATCTATGTTCAAACTCAAGAGGCAGATATATGTACATTAGGTTCTTAATTTGTAGGAACTAGTAAGGCTAGATTATAAAAAAAGTGAACCTAAAAAATAATTATATTTGTTATACGAATAATCATTAAGTAATTAATGCAGCTATAAAAATTAAACCAAATTACAGGCCCTGGTTCTAATGAATTTATGGAAATAAAAGTTGTTGCTATGCATGATATAACTTGCTTATGGAAACAGGGGTGTCAAGCCTCTCTTTGTAATCCCACATGAAAAGGTGAGGGATGATGTAGAGGAAACAGTGGGAGAAGATTCGAGCATTTTATTCACCACCACACCAGGCCAGGTCTTTTCTTCTTTCACTCTAGTCTCCATGGCTGAGTTCTGTGCTTGATAGATTAATCCTATGGGAACCTGCATTTCATTTCTTCTATTTGAATCCATGCATCAGCTGGCAGCTGTCATCAATGACTCGGTAGGAGTGGTAGCCACAAACACAGCAGCAATCCAACTTGCAAATGCTCGTGATAAACCAAGGTTCAATTTCTGATACTGCCAGAGATTGTGTTAAATATGCGTTGTTGTTTATTGCTTACTTTGTATGCTCAAATAGCAGACCTAGGATATTTACTTTGATGAAGTTTGATTTTCCTGGCATAAGATGTTATTTTTGTCCTGTTTGCAGCATTGCATTATTTTCTTCTGAAGAGAAAGGGCAACTTTTTGTTCCTAATGCAGAAGAAAACAGATGTGAAATCATATCATCAAAAACAGGAAAGCTCGTTGACATTGATGTTGAGGCTATAAAGAATGCAGTGCAAACTCTTGAAAGATCTCCGGTTTTTGCTTAGAGAAGGATGGTTCTACTGCACTCTATTTTTGGTTAACTTGTAGATAGTATATCAGTACAGCTATCTGAAATATAAATTGTTATTAAAATAGATGATGTTAAAAGTCAAGGCTTCATGCTCCATCTTACAGCATCTTTATGCCAAATCTTCTTTTGTGATGTTGGAAAATTTGTATCACATCGTTCCCGACTAGCTCAATATTCCTAGTGCTCCAATGATTTCACCAAGTACCAGAAGTAAAACAGAGGCAAGGATTACACAAGATAATTCAATAGATATGTGTCATGGCAGCATCTAAAGGGTTAGGTTTGAATAAATACTTCTTAAGACTAAAAATTGACAAATAAACTTCCATGGTCCCAGTAAGAACTAGAATAAAATTAGTCAATATACCAATATGATTTCTGTTTGTCCTGTGGACATATAACAGAATGTTTCAACTCACTTGCTATTTGCTCTAGCTCATTGTATGACCTACCATTTGTCCTGATAGATAATCAACAAAGTAGACTACATGGATACCAGTGTTGTCTTACATACGCTGTTCTTGCACCCGTCCATATTGCATATCAGCTAGGCAGCTGGCCAAACACAAAAGCCACGACTTAGAAGCACCGATAGGATTGAATATTAGAGCATAGCTTAACTTGCAACTACACTGGATTGAGTATGTCAATAACCTCTGAAAAAACATAATATTCAAGAGGTCATACCATGTTCAATATATAAGCCATAAACCATATAGGTCATTCAAACCGTTCATCAAGCAAGCCTATTTTATGATTCGAACTCTGGAACATTAAAATGTTCATGATAAACTATGATATAGGGGTGATACATTAGGTAGATAAAGTATATAAAAAACACACATTCTGGCATATTGGAGGTCCTCGCCATTGTTCAAGTCCCTGTTCACATCATCCTTAAATTATTTGAATGCACTGTAAAACCTTGTCAACAACCATAGCCAAAAGAAGGGGAAGAAAAGAAACTACAAGGATTTGTTTAACCTAGGCAGAACTACTATAAGGCAGTCAATTGCCATTGCCCATATGACAGATGTTACTTGATTAGAAGCTTCTATACCCCAGTCTGAACCTGGGATGCTGCCACTTCGGCAGCTGGAACTGAGAGATTTTGTTGGTCCGTCTTGTTTTGCAATTCCTCAGGCAGCTGTCTGTCTTCAGATACTTGTGTACTAAGTTGCAGCACCTCACCTGCCGAATCCATCTCTCCACCTATCTTGTTGCCCATCAAATTCTTATCAGATAGCAGTGCCTGGCAAGCAATATCTGAGTTGCCACCACCTGTCTCACTGTCCATCAAAGTCTTATCAGACTGTAGTGCCTGGTCGGTATAATTTAGCTTTCCACCACTTGTCTCACTGCCTGTCAAGGTCTCATCAGATTGTTCAATCCTGCTAATGTTACCTGATGATCCTTCAGTTTGGTTTGAACTTCCGTATCCTCTTGTTACCTCAACCAACCTTTCAGTTTCATCTCCAGAAGAAGCTTCGATGGTTGCTGGCATGGTCTCGTTCATAACATGAGATGATCCTGGTGATGGTCCTGTTTGCATACTTCTCGGGAAAGCCTGCTGAGGCGCAGCAAGTTCAGATTTTGGGGGGTCATTGTTTGCCTTTTTCCTGAACAATGTATCCAGAAGTTTGTTTTTTAAATCAGTTTGTAAAGCAGGGCGAACGTCCTGAGGGAGCTGGTTGGCATTGCTCTTCACTAATTCCTTTGTACCTGGAGCAGTCTGAGGAAGCCTGGAAGATTCGAGCAAATGGTTTACAGATGGGGAAGGAGTAGCATGTTCTCTTATCTGAAGAGGCGGTGCGCCTGTAACTGTTTCCGATACAGGAAGGATTGGTGTTGAAACTGGTGCCTGTGACGGTGCTTGGGGCACTGGCTGTAGGATCTCATTGCTTCTTGACATTGGAAGAAATGGTGCGATATCATTCTCCTCTGTAAGAGGAACAGCTCGGCGTGGATCAAACACCAAACCCCTGAAGACAGGTCCAGTCTCACCCACTCGGACAGTGAGATGATATCCAGCATCAAATGTCCCCTCCAGAATACCAGAGACTTTCTGACCTACAAGGCCATGAGGCCCACGACTGGAACTGGCAATTGGATTAGCATGTGTTGAAGAAGCCTGTGTTGGAATAGCTTGCATTGCATTAGCTTGATGAGACTGTCTGCTTCTCCTATGTTGTTCATTCCAGGACCATCATACTTTCGAGGACGACCACGCTTGCGCCTCAAAGGAAAGCTTGCTGGATCAACAGGGATGATTTCTTGATTCTGTTGAGCCATGCTGTCGTGTCGGGTGAAGTTGGACCAGAAGTGGTTAATTTATTACGGCAAGAGAAAAATCATTGTTTCCTCAGCCCCATTTCTTGAGAAAAAATATGGAAATAAAATTGCACATAACAGAAAACCAAAAGGGTGATGATGGAGATTCAAGCTGAACAATGCCAATCATAAATAGCAAGATCAGGAAAAAGAACATTAATAAACATAGATGCTGGACAAATATTTCACTCCAATAATGTGTCTTCAGTACATTCATCCATATAACTATAAATTTTGCAGTAGCTATTTTATTAGCAGAAGAAGGTACATGGAGAGGATCCTTCGTTATAGTGCAAAAAACACTATTAATTAGGCTCACAGAAAAGCAGTCAATTTGGTAGAAAGCTGTGAATTGGTCAAAGACAAGTCTTTGTTACCACCACTAATAACTCATACCTATATCTGTGATGCTGGGGGGACAAAAAGTCCATATATCTAATATGTTGAGTCATAGTCACAGACAACCATTTCATGATGGACAAAAGCTTTGAAATACATGACTGAGAAGACAAAGTGGAAGATTAGTTCAAGAGGTAAAGATGCTCATACATTAAAATCTGCATGTCTATTAAACTTACATTTGCCAATACAGAAAAACATATGCATGCACGCCAGCTAACCACCCCTCACCATAGGTTCCAGATTTCACTCCAACACCCATGTCCATGTCACTGTGCAGCAAATGTGTTGGCAGGGATCATAATGTGACTTAGAGAGGAATCTGATGATGCTGCAGCCACATATATGGTTCATGCCCTCTTCTTCTAGTGGTTGTTTATTTGGTTTCTCATTTGAAAAATGCAATACAGACAGTTACAAGACCAGACGAGGTAACAGTGCAGATGTAATAACAATTGTTCCCTTTTACCAAGCCACATACTCTTAGATGATTGCAGCTGATGATTATAATAAATCTTGTTGCTAAAGGAAATGTAAGAAAACTCACCAGAAAAGTTGCTGATTTTTAATTGCTTTCACAGTAACTGATCAGCTTTTTGCATTGCTAGGGGCTAGGGGCTTCATTGTGACATGTCCAAGCACTTTCACATTGTTGTTGTAGTAACCAAACAAAGGCTGGAAAGTGCTATTTTAGGTGGTTAGTCTAGAAAGTAGTGAGGTTTCCATCAAATCCCCATGTTCATGTTAAATCTTCTAAATCGTAACAAAGGCCTGAGCATGTGAGGGCTGATAGAGCAGATTTAGAATAAAGATGGAGGACTTCATAAAGAGGATTGCCTACGAGGTGGTTAATCAAGAGGCAATCATCAAACGAAGATGAAGGATCTACATGAATATTTTCTAATGATTCACCAGAGTCCACTCATCTGATTTTGATCAACAAAAATCCACCTCTTACAAAGACCAAGAACAAAAACAAAGACCAGAGAGTTGAAGTCATCTAGAGATCTCCAGATCAAGGACATGCTAGCTCAGAAAGATGACATACAATCAATGGGACATGAACTAGAACTAGCAAACAAGCCAACCTTTGAACAAGTAAAGGGATTCAAATTTTGAAGCGAATACCAACATCCCTTCAATATACATAGTTGACATCATGTGATGAAGTGATCCTTGTCTCGACAGCTTTCAAGATTTGTGCAAGATGAAGTTCATTGATTGATCAAAACCATTAGGAGTAAGATCATGGCATGTCAAGACAAATAGCAGACATATATTATTGCAAGGAGCAGGATTGGAGATCAACTCTTGATGATTCAACGATGGATTGGATGCATGAACATTGTTCAAAGATCACATGGGCATGATAATGTACAGCATTGACGCAATTGAAATCTCATTCAGATGGATAAATTTATTTTATTTTTTTCACATTACTTTTGCATTATCTTTTGAGTCATTTTTCTAGGGGTATTTGGAGTCCTGTTCTCACTCAAATTCTTTATTATGATTAAGTCGGCTGTCTTTAGTTGGTTGATTACTTATTTAGGAGACAAATATGATCCGAATTTAGTTGATTGTTTAGGATTAATTCAGTATCAGGTATTTATTTTGAGACCACATTTACTCTTCTTTTCACTCTCTTCTACACTGTGTTCAGCTTCTTGCTTATATATTGCTGCCTAGCAGCAGCATTTTTGCTGATAAAAAAATCTGAGATCACATCAGAACCAGCAATTGAAAAGAAAAATTCAGAAGTTTCAAAATTCATGCCTAACTTCAGATCTCAATTGAATTTTTGTTTGTTTAAATCTTGTAGATCCTTATCTTCCACGCAGCACTGAGAGGCGGGGGTATGTTAAGAGAAGGTTGTAATTGCAACAAAGTCTCAGCACACCAGCAAAGATTCTGCTATAGATAGTCCAAATTTGTTTTCTCAAACCTTGTATAGTTTTGTTGTAGATGAGCCTACTGCCAACACAATCATGGGTTGCAACGACAAGGTAATCAGAGTAGGTCTTCCACTTAAATGAGTTCAATCATATACTGGAGCTCAAGATTCACAGATTCGATACTGAAACCCATGCCAGTTGCCAACCGATACGGTACCATACCGTACCATACCGTATCGGATATAAAATATCAAAACAACATCCCACCCAACAGCACAAAAGAAAAAAAGAAAAAGAAAATCGGACCGAATCGGACCAAATCGCTCGGTATCGGGTGTTTAGGCCAATATCGAACCGACAAGTTCGGTCCAGTTCAGGCCATTTTTTGAAAATCCAGTCTGAACTGAACTGATTTTCGCCGGTACGATATGGTATGGAGTGTATCGACCGGTTCGAGTCGATATGGAATACCATGCTGGAGCTATTCTATTGACCAGGCAACATATGTTGCCAAAATACCAACTCATGTTATTCTTTGTTTCATGTGAGAGACCAACCAGACAGGCATATGGTACAAATTCAGGCTTCCTCGCTGCCTCAGCCTCATCTGGCCAAGTAGCTAGTAGGGGTGGGCCTGCTGACCCAGCTTCCAGGCCAGGCAGAACATACTACAACAAATCAGATGACCCACAAAGGCCCATCCAATATAAAAAGCTCAGCCAACACATAAAGGGCAACTGAAAGAAAGTAGAATCAAAATAAACCCATAAGTGGCGGATGTCATCATCGTGCATTTGAGACACTACATGACACCACAGTCCTCCTTGATGTCCTGCACCTCAAGACACTACAGGATGCTACGGTCCTCCTTGCCAACCGCATTGAAGACAAAGACAAGAAAATAGTTATCACTAGAACTGGGATCCCGTGTCCTCAACCCAAAGATACAAAACACCAAAATTGACCTATTGCTCTGGGGCAACAAGGACATCGGAACAACTACATCTCCTAAAGCTCGTTGCCATAGGTCGAAAATAGACGAAGGCAGAAGAGCCGAAGTTGCAAGGATGGGCAATGATGCGGTTGGTCTCTCTTCCATGAACCACAGATGACCCCAAAATCTGGTAAAATCTAGCCAACAAAAAAAAGGGGCAGCCCCAGCCAAGCAAGGTTAATGGCCATATAACAGAGTGCTGTCTTCCAAGACCTCTCTTTAAAAATAATTTAGAGAGAGAATCAAAATAGCCAATGCAAGTAATGTAATCTTAATATGCATGTAGTTTATTTGTATTTCTTTTCGGAGACTTAAATGGAGGAATCTAGGTTGGGCGAGCAGAGTTCAAGTAGAATATTTTGTGTTACATGAGGAAAAACTACTATACATTAGTGCATATGCTAATATAAGAAGCACTTAATGTAAAAATGAACTACAATGGTTCTCCTGTAGGATAATAACACCACTTTGAAGTTGGCAATCCTCTTATCAAAAAGAATCGATACTGAAAACTAGTTTCTCATGCAAACAAGATAGAAATTTTCTTCTTTTTGTAGAATCTGGCTTAAGCATCTACAACACCAACAGAAAGGGTTGAAAATAGCTCATAAGAGTGTAACAGATAACTAAGCATAATTCAAAAGGCATCAAACAACATTTTCTAAATGATATTTCATAGAAGGACACAAAGAGAAAGTGTTAGACAGATAAAAATTGCTTCAAACAGTATCACAACAATGATGCCACCAGCTAATGTTGCAGCAGTAAAGGTTAATTTATATGCTTCATAACCATGATATTTAAAATAGAACAACATACTCACCCCCACTATACTAAACAGCAGATTAATCATTTGAAATGCTTCCTTCATATGACCAGGAAATAAGCAAGCTTGCAAGATGAACCTAGAGATTCCTTAAGCCTGCATACAAAATTTTCACTCTTGAGTAAAAATATTATTAGACAAAGTCTGACAAGAAACAGTTAAATAGACATGCATTGTTTGGTTATAATCAACAAAATTATGTATGATACAGATTAAGGACTAAAATGACCAGCAAACCTTAACGCATGACCTAAGAATACTGTATCAGAGCTAGCTATATGGGCTGGTGAGATATAGATTCTCATTGAGAAATGAGAACATAAAACATATCAACAACTATAGCAATACAACCAGAATAGTTTTTCACCAGTTATTTCACTAGAGTAACATCAAAGAAGATCTCAACTTTCAAACAAAAAAAGTTTAAACTGTGGTACAGATGACTCAAACCAGAAATAGGTGTTGCATGCTAGCACAAAGCCTCAAACACAACCTGTATTCAAAATCCAAATATCACGACATTTATGTAATGAAAACGCACACAGGCATGAGAGCACATCAAGATCAAGGTCTTTAAACTCGGTTTCAGTTTCAATTTCAGTTTGCTAGGTAGAATTTTGGTTCCAGCAATGGTAGCAATTTCAACAGTTTCGCTCTGAGTTTTAAAGTTTCGATCAAAAAAATTCAAGAAAAATCCAAAAAAAAGGAAAAATTAAGAAATAATCCAGTTATTTCATCATTTCATGTATTTTGAGTTATTCAAGATCATGGTTTGGGTGATTTGTGTAGTTTGAGTAGTTTCAGGTCAAAACTAGATCATTTTAAAGCTTAATGCATTAAAATATTATATTTTTTTCTAATTTCAATAATCATTGCACACTTTATCCAATTTTTATAAGTTTCCTAAACTTTTATCTTTTATTTATGATTTCTAATATTTTCTCTATTTTTTACATTTAACTAAACTTTTCTCGAAGCATACTTCATTTTTTCTACTTTAAAAATCATCCAAGCAAGGAAGAGACTATTAGACCATTTTTCATTATAATCCATTTTAACAATCCATGATCCATATAACCAAGAAAAGACTCACCAAATAAGAACCAATTTTATTTCAGCATTTTGTTTTAATATATAATTTTATTCTAAAAGAAGATAGAAGAAAAATTAATTAAATATAAAAAGAAGCATAAAAACACACGTCACTTTCTAACTAGTAAAGACCAACATTAAGATTGCATCTTGCACATTATAATAACAAAGCATAGACAAAAATAATACAATTTAGATCATTACAGCATTAGATAAATACGATATCAAATAATTCAACAAAATTTAGAAAGATATTAGAAAAGTATCAAGAATATATATCTGCTAAAACAAATGAAAGATTAAAAAAATACCACTTTCATTCAACTTCAAACCAGTATCTGCTGAAACAGACCAATTTCGGCAGAAACATCAAACCTCGATCAAGATCAGCATCATAGAAATAATCAAAAGATGATATTAGGACTCAAAAACTACAGCATGTGCATGTTTGCTAGTTCCATAGAGAGACTGCAAATGCACCTAATAGACCGCACCATGTATCAATAATTTGATTCAAGATTCGCCATCTCGATACTGGACCCCATACCGGTAGCATCCTATTACAGTATTGGGATACTATTCGGTACAGTACAAGTCTACAAGATGCCAAATCAAATATCAGTACGGTACGAGATACTGTATCAGCATGAGATCGGTACGGTACATTGTATACCAAGCAATTAGACCCAGTACGGTGTTCCATGATTTGATGGACATCTTTTCCTTGACAACAAACTTGAACATGTTGTTTCATTTAGTGCAATGGAATTATATTAAATATGCAACTCAGACATTATATCAACATGTCCTTCTGTCTCCAGCAAAGAGTAGATCCCAATTTCACCATCCAATATTTCAAATATCATAGTTGTATAACAAAAGAATCTGCCTTTATGACAATCAATAGAAAAAAAAATAAAAAAAATAAAAAAATTAACTACTACCAGCTTTTCTCTTTGGAAATTGAAAGTTCATAAAATGGATACGTCAACAAGAATGAAGGCAAACAAATCTCCCCCAATACTGATCTAATAAGCAAAGTAAGACAAGAACAAAATAATGAAGGAACTACCCGCAAATCCTTCCCAACTTGCTTATCACATAATTGCACAGTAAGTGAGAACACATTTTAGTTGTGTCCCTCCGAGTAACTAAAAGATGAACCAACCTATAATCCTAAACTTCAGTTCAGCTCATGTATCAAGAATCCAATACCAATTTAAGCTTTTTTGAAAATAAATCTCACTTGCCAAGGAGAATTGGAAGGCATTATATGTTCCATCAAATTACAAAAAAAAAAAAAAAAAAAGGAGAATTCCTCATATCTTTTTAAATTGATTTCACAGGAGGCAATTTGAGAAACCAAAGCATTTCCATCTTTAAAGAAGTCACCTAACCTGTAATCCACCTCTTCTCTGCATCTCTTAAATTTTTCTGGCCTCATGCACTCAGTCCATGACATTACTTTATAGCAGTAGGCATGAAATCATACCTTTTGTTAATTCATCACATCCATTGTTATTACAACCTGAATTATCTGACGAAAACCTCTTAAAAGAACCAACCATCAAACAAGTACTTTCACCATAATCTCTCACTCATGCCACCATTCTAAGTTGGCCTTCACACTTAGGACATCTTCACCACTAAGATTCTGCTTTTTGAATAGTCAAAGCCCATTTAACAGGCATAATGTAATGAAATCCATCTCCCTAATGATATGCACTCAAAATTTAACCCACTCAAGTAAATCCAATCTCCAAAGGATTCTATATCTAGTGTTTTAAGGAATCTATGCTTGTACTTTTCCAATGCCAATAAGGCTTAAAACTTCATCCCCGATGAGAAAAGTTAATATCGACCATTTATCACTTTCCATCATGGAGAGCAAGGTTTGAGGAGCTAGTATTTCCTAGTCTCCCAGATTGGAGTGAAATACCAAGTCCTAGGACGGGTCCAGCTGATACATGAAAAATCAATTTGTCCTAGTTGGTACCAGCCAGTAGGAATCAGGATAGTGATCAGGACAACTAATATCCAATGAACCAACACATGGACAGACTAATATCCCAATATTTCATTAAGATGCCATTTTTTCTTTTTTTTTTCTCTTATTCATTATTTGTAATGGTTGTTTAGAGCCTTTTTAACACTTGTTTATGCCATCATTTACTATCAAGGTATGTTTTTTAAGTAATAGGGGGCTTATGGCACCAATATCAAGTTTTTTTTAATTTTCATAAATTAAAAAAAAATGTGGTGGGGGTTATAATTTTTAGATTTGGATTTAAAGGAGGCTTGATCTAAGCAGGAGAAGCTGGGTATACCTTTTCTCTCCCTCTATTCCACTCTTTCGCCCTTTTTGGCTTTTCTCATTTCATCTGAGCAAACAAACAAAACAAACATGGTTCCGATTCTACTAGCATCGGCACCATGAACTCACCTATGACATCAAAAGACTTCCCTTAATCAAAAATTATGACATAAACAAACCATAAAAAGCCTCTAAACAACCATTAACACAACAAGAGGCAAAAATTAAAAAGCAACAAAACTAGCATCCCAATGAATTATCAAAATGCTATGCCATTCAAAGTGCCGGTATGATACAGAACTTGAAATGTACAGACCCTCTCCCCAACTGATACAAGGTCTTGGACCAGGATTTGAAACTTTGGTAGAGAGTTTTTATTTTTCCTTAATTTTCTTAAGGCTACCTACCCTACCCAAGGAAATCTGCATATAAAGAAGCAATAAGCAGACAACATCATAATTGCAAAAATTAAGTTCCGCTTAACCTCCCCAATATTCTGTAAAAAACATCTCCGCAATATTCTTCAATGCTCCTTGCAATGCAATTTTCATTATGTAATTTAAGCAGAAGTTTCTCTAATTTTGCATTCTAACCTGAAGATGACTAGGAAGCACTTCTTCAAACCAAAAAGTTACAAATAGACAAAAGTCATATGCATATAGAAATAAGTATTCATGCTTTGCCATGAAGATGCTCGGGGCTACATCACACATTGTACTTATAGTTTCTACCAACCCCAAAATATGAACAAATCTGACTATAAATTTTTTTTTAAAAAAAATGATGCCCAAAATTCTCCTAACTCTGGATTTTTAAAAAAAAAATCACGCCCAAAATTCTCCCAAATCTGCATAAAACTTTAGGCATGCCATCTAAGAGGATGAAAAAAGAGGTGACCCTACAAATATCCTTATATAACACCAAATAATACCTAGTATTACATTACATACATCATATAATTGTACTTTTCATAGAACAAGAATTATATAATCAAATGTATTGCTTTTTGGCATTAGCACATCAACAAGCAGCCAAAAACAATAAAAATAGAGGAATCTATCAAACAAAGGCAACTTGACTCTCAAAATGATGCCCTTTGCTTTCTTTCTAAAGCTTTAAGATATCCTACTAGAAAATTGGTGATAATTTTCTATACGCCACGCCACATCAAGGCAGTAGTTACCAATTTCACTCTTCATGGACAGGTATTCCTTATTTACAGTTATCAAATCATACCATAGTGATATAATGCATGATAGAGATATGCTATATTATAAATTCATACGATAATTGCCCAATAACCCACACGGACCCCGGTGATGGACCCTCCCATTGCCAAGGCAATGGACCAAGCGACTACCCAAGCAATTAACTTTGGTCCTCATATATTTCAATTTGTTTTCATATATTTCAACTATTAATCAAAGCTTGCATCACTTTCAATAAACTATTCAGATTAAATGACTCTAGGGTACATCACTAACAACTAATGCATGAGTTCTACTAAAAACAAAAGAAATTCTAAGTCTATCAAAATTTTATTGTTTGTACTGAACTTAACAATCATCAGCGCATAAGATTACTATTGTCTTAGCTTAAATGATCGAACACATAAGCTTCATCCGATGTGGATAAGGGTTTACATAGATTATACATGATGTTTCTACTATGATAACGATAGCAACTTTACGACGTTAATATTATTAATGAACTACACTATACAAGATATGAAAACATAGCACAATAAGTGCGAGAAATGGAAGGTTATCAAAATGAAACAAGTAAATTTAAGTTTCCCTGCAACAGAGAACAAAATTGAAATCGCATTAAAACGCTGCAAGACCTACGAGAAAAAATCATTATGCAGCACAAACAGACAAAGATACCCACAAAGAAAACCCAATGGAATATAAAACGAAAATCTGGACCCTAATCACCGACTAAGAATACGCAAATCGCTTTCAATAACCGCAAAGAAGTAATAGCAATAAATGGCAAAAAAACATAACGAAAATTGCAAAATGGTACAACATATCAAACGAAAGTTCCCTTGTCCATGATAACTCAACGACCCGGCAACTCGGACTCGCGCAAGCAAATGACCGCCTCTGGGGCGGGTTGGGTGCGTACACCGGCGCAGCTTCTAATAATTGTGTATGATCCCACTGTACAAACATTCTACGTGTATCACAAAGATATCCAAACTTTATTAGCTCTTACATTGCTTCACAAATTACCATACATTATAATAATATAAAAGAGTTATAATTGTTTTATTGCAAAAATTGTGATGAATCTAATATTTTAAATATGAGATAGAAACCAATTATCTTTCACTAAATAATATATTAAAAATAGAAACTGACGTGCAATATTATAAAAGAACTTATATATGTAATTCATATCTAAATATTAAACAAGGAGAATAAATTTAAAACTATTTTTTATATATTTAAAATTAGCAAACCTATATTTAAGAAAATATATATTAAAGAAATATTATATTATAATTTTATTAGTATAATGCTAATTAATGTAGGTTTTTACATCGCAATTATCAAGTTTATAGGCAGAAGACACTAGATATAGAGAAAGCTATAAAGAAGTATAATTGCTGGACAATTTCTTGCATAATCCCTAGATAACCATCTTATAAGTTTCAATATATATAAATATTTTTGAATCCATTTATCTTATGCTTGCTTAATGCCAAACTGAATAGTTCTTAATAAAATACAGTATAATGGTTAGAAGTAATATACTTCTCTATGTAGCAAATATGAAATAATAGTTAATGAAGTATAATCACACACTCTCTAATTGACACTTAATAGCTGTATAATAGTTATCCATTTGAATGTACAATAATAAAAAAAAAACAATCTAATTATCATCGATGATTTACTTTTTAGTATCCAGCCATCTCCTACTATTTTCTCTAAAATCCTATAGTTTTGTTTCAGAGAACTTGAACCCTTTTATCAGGAATCTATCCCATTTAGGGAAATCACATTTTATTTTTGCAAGCAAGATAAAATGATAATTCAAGATAAAACAGCATAGAAATCTATCAAAATAATTTACACTTAAAAAAATAGTAAAAAAGAGAAGGGGAGATTATCATATAGTAATCTAGAAGTGCAGCATTAAAATGATTTTCCTTCTCCTCTTGATAAATTATACAATAACTTGAAAGTGTAATTATTGAGTATAAACATTTTAAATACTATTTATTATAAAATTTCAACATATATACATTCACACACAAGGTGCAGAGTAGGCCATGGTGGTTCTTTTCGTTATTCCACTAAGATGACTATTTGGTATACTTACTAATAGGCCAATAGTGTTGCGGCTTGAGTGGTTTCTTTTGTTGCCAAGCATTATAGAGATTGGACTTGGCGTCCAGATGACATTTGCCCTTAGATCCTGAAAGATATTTTGTATTCCGACTCTTTGAACTGCTCTCGCACTAGAATGATGTGACCGTCTATTTGTATCCTAAAAAAAAAAAAAGAAGCTATGGTGGTTATTATATAATATAATATAGTAAATTAATATGAAATAATTTTAATGCCATCTACTAGAAATTTATCAAAATAAAAGTAAAATTTGAACTGTAAGTTTCCATCGACCGTATGAAGTGCTATCTTTTGGTCACTTGTGCAAGAATGTTCTTCATGCATGCTTTGGATCTACTCTCAGCTTCTAAATTACGGGTCTGAGAAGAAGCATTAATGGCAAATCCGGCACGGAGGTGGCTTTGAATCAGCTTGAAACTATAGAATTAGTAATTGCCTTTTCATTTGTTACCTTTCGTACTTACATGTTTAGTGTTAGAGATTATTTCAGGCTTTAACATATTTTTTGATAGCAGTAATTTCTCATCTTTTCCAATATTTGAAATTTAACATAGAATATTTTTATGGACAACTGATAGATGTTAAATGTCACTTTGCATCACTTTGGAAATATTATCCATGTCAAGGCTATTGCTCGGTCCTTGCTTAGTGAACTATAACATATCTTAGCATATGCTTGTTGAAATGGAATATCAGTCGCAAAGCTGGACTTTATTCGAGCACCTTTAGGATTAGTTAATCCTCTAATCCAATAAGATCAGGAAAAGTGAAAACCTGTTGACTGGAAAATTGAAAGGAACTCACAAGCAAACTTGCTCAAAACTGATTATTTAATTGAAAGCCAGATTTGTAACATTGAAGACCGCATAGTTTAAATCCAAGGGTTTAGGGTTTAGGACAATTTCTTTAAAGCTCCATCTGCAGGAGAAAAAGGATTAGCTAGAGAGGATAAAAAAAGTTGCAAATTGCACGTCCAATTCCAAAGGATGTTTTGCAAAAGCAACCATCTACATCCTGTTACAAGAAAGTCATTTTTACTGGTTTTGCAGCAAAGGCCAGAACCCAATTTCTCTCGCCTTCCACCGGCCCTTCGCTAAATATAGCCAAAAGACACACACACACACACACACACACACAGAATAGTCTTAAATTTCAAACAAAAGAAAGGGAGAGATTACCCTATTTTCTCTCGCCTTCCACCACCTACCTATCTATCAACATTCAACCATCCAGAGAGGAGGGAGAGAGAGAACCTACAAACAAGGGAAAAAAAAAAAAGGCAGTAACATATCCAAGGTAGGCAAGCAGAAGCTGGCAGGCACCACTCAAACTAAACATCACACAAATTCTATATCAAACTTCAAGATACGAAATGGTCATACACAGCATAACATATGTTTCAATCTAAACTTCAACAAAACAGCCATCACAACACTGAATACATGGTCATTCCACTAACTAAAGCCCCCAGAGGTTCAGCCAGAATTACAAAGTTGAAAACTGAAACAAAGGAACCAAATCTCCTAGGGATTTGGACAAAGAGTAGAATCGGTTGCATTCGTATATGAGAATCCTCATAAACTGAGAATACCAAACAGCGGGGTAGAATAACAAGCCTATCCGATTGCTACCATCGAGACCAGAACTCAGCTTCATGTCTCTGAAGTTCACTGCACAGTCCGAATATATAGATTGGTTAGCTCCAACATGTGCGCCCCCCCCCCCCCCCCCCCCGCCCCCCACCACAACAAAAAAAAAAAAAAAATCATATAGACAAGGATGCAATAAAGAATAGATGTATTATATATAAAATAACAGAATAAGGACAATATGTGAAAATGTAAAATAACAAATCATTAAAACTTTATAGTCCCTGTTGGTTAGAAGTTCCCTAATATATATATATATACATATATGCATATCTACACGCGCGCGCGCACCCACACATACATACATATATATACATACGCATATATACATACATACATACATATGTATGTATGTATGTATATGGTGCCCCTTTAAGAATTATAACGGCTGTCAATTTGGTTTTGTTCGTTAGTGAATGACATTATCCAGAAAATAGCATTCCTTCTCCATGCACCTCTTCATTTCCTGTCTAAATAACAGAATAGGAATTGCAGTTCCGATCTCCAACTTCCAATAACCATTCTGATTTTTTTGATTCCTACGAACCAAACATAGCGCAAGTACTATCATACACGCATCACTGTTGGAAAAATTCTGGGAGGGAATACAGAAATTGAGTTCCTAAATATCATGAAATGCAATTCCAGAACATTGAGATAGCATTCCTCATCAATTTATGCATAGGAAGCATTAAACCATGATTCTGAAATGGGTGTGCTGCTGCACATGGGGCATGCATGTGCGTGCGGTGCATGAATGTGAAGGACAATCTAAAGTGGGTGCATGCATACTTGATAGAAATCCAGATAAGGCATCACACAAGTATCAAGCAGGAAAAGACAATACGCATTAAAAAAACATTCAAAATATAGCCATCTGAAAACAGGTCAGGAAAGTAGGCGGCAAGGAGCATTGTTACCTGTTGTTGCTGATAGTTCCCGTAGCCTGGATAGGTTCCATAAGCATACATGTTAGGATCTTGTGGTGGTTGGGCATAACTGTACGCTTCATAGCCTTGCCCATAGCCATAATAGCTACCATTCCATTGGTTGGGGTCCGGTTGTGGCTGAAAACATCCACAAGACATGTTTTAAAACCTGTTAGACTCACTGGAACCAAAAGAAAGAAATATGCTTGGAGGTGAGTAGCACTTAACCTGTTTGTTAGTAGGGCTTCGACCCCATGAAAGCCGTATATTTTGTCCCCCCAACTGGGTTCCCTGCAGCATTAGCAACGCCTCCTCCGCACATGCCCTGAAAAGCATCATAGAATATATGAAAATGTAAAAAAAGGTAGTTCTGATATTTCTAGCATAAAGTTAGGTACAATTTGAATATTGCAAACCTGTTAGCGAATTGGACGAACCCGCAATGCTTGCCAACAGGTATCTTTACATGGACCAACTCACCATATGGGCTAAAAACCTGCCGCAAAACTTCTTCAGTAACATTTGAATCAAGCCCACCAACAAAAATCTGCACTCAGCATGGCACCTTATCAGAATACAGGGAATAAGTCACTGTTATCACATTAATAATTAAAAAGAAAGAAGCAAAAAGTACGCACAGTTGTATTATTTGGATCATTCTCGGACTGAGTTCCAGTAGCAGTCTGAAAAGAAGCTGCAGAAATGATATTAAAAAAAAAATGCCTACTGTAAGACTTACAGAGAAAAGGTAAAGGTAGAATCTAATTTGCACCTGATGGGTTCAGTATACAGTCTCCTTCCAAAAGGTGTTACAAAATTTACCACACAGACAACAAAAATTGTTGCAGATACAGAATATAAGAGTTACATACTAGACATACTTCATTATAGAGAGGTCAGAAATATGGAAGAAGCATAAAAACTTCGAATATAAGAGCCACCACATGCTAATCTATTTTGATGATTCCATTAACACCAATGCAACCAAATGCAATACCATAGGCCACAAAATTTGAAGATAGCTGTAAATCACTTTGCAACCATGATAATTTACTCACAAGTTCAAGGAAAATGGCACTTCTCCATGAAACATCTTTTCTTCATCTCAAAATATCAATTTACAGCATAATAAGATTTTTTCTTCCACCTTCATTAGCCTCAAGAAGCAAATAAAGATAAACCAGTATGACAAAGAATGCAGGTAATGGAGGGAAATATTTTGCAGTATTACAATAATCTGAATAAGAAAGCTATGAGCAAATCAGGTAATGGATACCAGTGTTGTCTTACTTACGCTGTTCTTGCATCCGTCCATATTGCATATCAGCTAGGCAGCTGGCCAAACACAAAAGCCACGACTTAGAAGCACCGATAGGATTGAATATTAGAGCATAGCTTAACTTGCAACTACACTGGATTGAGTATGACAATAACCTCTGAGAAAACTTAAATATTCAAGAGGTCATACCATGTTCAATATATAAGCCATAAACCATACAGGCTAGTCATTCAAACCGTTCATCAAGCAAGCCTATTTTATGATTCGATCTCTGGAACATTAAAATGTT